>NC_079193.1:263640822-263793211 GCF_029499605.1 Hyla sarda
CTCAGCTCCCGGAAGAAACACCTGTCCATGGAAATGTACTAGAGGGCTAGCCCGGCTGGAAAACAAAAATGGAACCTGAACATCTGCACACCAGAAACCCACCAGCCCATGGGCCCGCCACGAGCACCTGGGGAGGTGATATAAGCTCCACTAGCGTGATCCGGAGTCCGGAACGCCCTTCATCTTAGGAGTACATGGACCCCGAAGGAGGAGACGGAAGTAATAATGGCCGAAAAATGAGAAGAACGCCCAGAAAAGGGGCACCCTGGAGAACCGGAGTGACCGACATGGGAACTGAAGGTTCCTGGATCACCTGGAAGATTTACACGTAACAATAAACGGACAAAAGGAGCATCCCAGAGCACCTGACATGTGAATCGGAGGTTCCCGAGTCGTCTGGAAGGCGGATGCCTGTACAGTAAGTAAACCCAACGTCCACGAAAGACCGCCCCACAAAAGGGACTGCGGAGAAGTCTGGGCGGGAGAGCTAACCTGCCCGAGACCTCAACCATCATTAAGGCCTAAAGAACCAGGAGGGCTGATCCAGAAAAGAAGGCACGCCACAGTAGCCTAGGATAGTGTCCAAGCCAAAGACTAACCGGACACGGACCCCCGCGATCTCCGCTGCAGCACCCCTGGCATTCAGTTTCACAGAGAGAACTCCAATCCATGCCCGATGACTGGCGATGCGGGCCGCCAAGCCGCCTCCATTCACGTCTATGGGAGGAGACATGACGGCTATGTACCAGCCGCCACGGGCCCTCCCACAGACATGAATGGAGAGGGTGTGATGTCACAAACACGGAATCTGCAAACTTCTGTGTTCCAGACGCCACTGCCGCCCAGAGATTGCGGGGGTCCCCTGTGATCTAACATCTTAGATCCTTTGGATAGGGGAGAAGATCTTTCAAACCGAGTACCCCTTTAATGTACATTATGGAGGTGAATAGTGGACCGCAGAATAACATTTCTTCTGAGTCTATAGGAATAATGTCTTCTATACATTACCACGTTGTAGCCTATAGACTGGAAGACACTACTACACTGCACAGAGGTTTTTTTTGTTTTACATATTCTGTTTTAATATGTTAATATATGTGTTTTAAAATATGATTTAATATATTATACCCCGAAATGGTGCCATTACAACTCATCCTGCACAAAAAGATAAAAAGCAATGATACAGTTATGTTGACAGAAGCATAAAAAAAGTTATGGCTCTACGGCGGAAATTAAGGGGGGGGGGGGGGGGGGGGGGATGGGGAAAGCCCCTGTTGTCTCAAGGCCCAAAATAGGGATTACATGAAGCGGCGTCAGTGGATCTGTATTCATCCTCTCCGATATTTATAGATTATTCTTGGAGAACCTTTATAAAGGGCATAGTCACATGTGCGGGTTTTGGTTTGTTTTTCCAGCTGCAGCTTTGTAGAAAAAACATTTTCTAGAACGCCTTTAAAGGGGTACTCCACTGGAAAACATTTTTTTTTTTTTTTATTCAACTGTGCCAGAAAGTTAAACAGATTTGTAAATGACTTCTATTTAAAAAAAATAATCTTATTCCTTCCAGCACTTATCAGCTCCTGTATGCTCCACAGGAAGCTCTTTTCTTTTTTAATATCCTTTCTGCCTGACCACGGTGCTCTCTGCTGACACCTCTGTCCATTTTAGGAACTGTCCAGAATAAGAATAAATCCCCATAGCAAACCTCCTTTTGCTCCGGACAGTTCCTGACATGGACAGAGGTGTCAGCTGAGAGCACTTGTGGTCAGGCAGAAAGGAAATTCAGAAAGAAAAGAACTTCCTGTGCAGCATACAGCAGCTCATAAGTACTGGAAGGATTAAGATTTTTTTTTAATACAAGAAATTTACAAATCTGCCTAACTTTCTGTCACCAGTTGATTTAAAAGAAAAATGTTTTCCAGTGGAGTGCCCCTTTAACAAAACACACACACAAAAAAAAACTATAGTAGTCACATGCTTTCTGCTGCTCAACCGCCTGTATGTGTGAATCCACCCGAATGTAAACGCACCGCCACACCGAGCACACCTATAAGAAATGCTGTAACAGGGCCTGGCCAGTACAACCCTTCAGAGCATCCGTGATGTGCAGAGATATCAAAAGGACTAGAATTACGCAACCCTCTCCGGCTGGAACATCTGCAACTAGTTTGCTTGGTCTTTCGGAATTCCTGATTGCCACAAGATGTTCAGTGTTTCCCAACCAGGGTGCCTGTAGATTTTGAAAAACTACAACTCCCAGCATGCCCGGACAGCCGTTGGCTGTCCGGGCATGCTGGGAGTTGTAGTTTTACAACAGCTGGAGGCACCCTGGTTGGGAAACACTGTATTAAACTGTTTCTCAAGCCATACACCTCCAGTCAAAGGCTGTCTGGACATGCTGGGAGTTATAGTTTTACAACAGCTGGAGGCACCCTGGTTAGGAAACACCGTGTTAGACTGATTCAAACATGTTGGGTCAGTTGTTTTGCAACAGCTGGAGGCAGACTGGTTAGGAAACACCGTGTTAGACTGATTCAAACATGCTGGGTCAGTTGTTTTGCAACATCTGGAGGCAGACTGGTTGGGAAACACTCTGTTAGAGGGTCTCCTGACACGTTAACATAAGACGCCCCCGACAGAAAAAATTTATGGGCGTCACCATCTTCTTCAACTGCCCCTGAAAGCTTCTGATAACATTAAAGGGGTACTCGGCTGGAAAAATAAATAAATAAATAAAAAAAATTATATATATTTATAATTTATTTTTTTGGGTCAACAGATTTGTAAATTACTTCTATTAAAAAAATCTTAATCCTTCCAGTACTTATCAGCTGTTGTATACTCCACAGCAAGTTATTTTCTTTTTAAATTTATTTTTTCAGTCTGACCACAGTGCTCTCTGTTGACATCTCTGTCCATGTCTGGTACTGTCCAGAGCAGGAGAGGTTTGCTATGGGGATTTGCTCCTACTCTTGACAGTTCCTGAGACGGACAGAGGTGTCAGCAGAGAGCACTGTGGTCAGACAGAAAAGAAATGTAAAGAAAAGAACTTCCTGTGGAGCATACAGCAGCTAAGAAGTACTGGAAGGGTTAAGATTTTTTTTTTTTAATAGAATCTATTTTACAAATCTGTTTAACATTCTGACACCAGTTGCTTAAAAAAAAATTTCACCAGAGTACCCCCTTTAAACTATGACTCAGAAGAGCTGAGGGGTCACATTTCGGCTAAGTAAAAAACAAAAGACTGGGTGCAAAGAGAAGCACGTATAGTATTTACGGTATGTGGTAGTACCATGTCTGCACCATTATCAGAGACAGGAAAACTAAAGGGAAGGAAGTGGCTCTGGGTGCAACATCTAGATAAAAGATCTGCTAGATGCCTTAAAGGAGCACCCAGCTGCAATGTAACAATACACACTATGCGAACCACCAATATTACTGGGATCCAGAGCTATAGAAGGATATCCTATATCAGTAATTCACAAACAGGGTGCCTCCAGCTGTTGCAAAACTACAACTCCCAGCATGCCCAGACAGCCGAAGCTGAGAGTTGTAGTTTTGCAACAGCTGGAGGCACCTTGTTTGGGAAACACTGTCCTATACCATACCATTGTTTCTCCAGCTGTCCAGGCATGATGGGAGTTGTAGTTTTGCAACAGCTGGAGGCACACTGGTAGGGAAACCCTGCTCTATACCATACCATTGTTTCTACAGCTGTCCAGGCATGATGGGAGTTGTAGTTTTGCAACAGCTGGAGGCACACTGGTAGGGAAACCCTGCTCTATACCATACCATTGTTTCTCCAGCTGTCCAGGCATGATGGGAGTTGTAGCTTTAAAACAGCGGGAGAGTCACAGATTGGGGAATAAAGATGAACAGATACTCTGGTTCACAGGGTAAGGGTCTCAGGACATGCTGGGAGTTGTAGTTTGGCATTACCCGGCAGGAGATCAAGGCTGAATACAGTATAGTTGTCTGTATATCCATCCGTAACAGTGGGAACGCTGGGAGTTGTAGTGCTGGAGATCAGCAGCACTGTATAAACGTACAGATGTAGCAGAGCTGGCTGCACTATTTGTGGCGATCCATAACACAGCTCGGTCCATCTCCACCACTAGGATCGGCCGATCCTCTCCGGGGAATATAGGCCAGGTGTAGCGCGACCCCCGCACGGCCTTTCCGTTGCACCGCGCCCCTCTGCCCCCCCGGACTCCCGTAGGCCAGATATACACACCGGGTGGTCACTTACCGTACAATGAAGAAAAACGGACGGAGGCGGCTGGAGCTGCAGTCACTACACAGACGATCTCACCTCAACCTGCGACCAACACCCCGCACACAACCACGCCTCCAGACAGTCACTTCCGCATTACTCGCGACACAGAGCGGATGGACCGTACCACTCAGCACCACGGGGGAGGCCTACTCACACGAAGCCCCTATTCTATGCAATAGAACTCTTCTGCTGAAGTTTCTCGCTTTATTTTATAACACATAAAAGGACGGGGTACATGTAACGGAAAATCTATGAGAGAGACCGGGAGAATGAGGCGGGAGACAAGGGGAGTAGTTGGAAGGGACGACATTGCAGGGTGGGACGCATTCCAGCCGGGGTGACGTCACGAGATACTGGCTGACATATGTCCTTGTATGGAAGCAGGCGCGGAGCTCTACGGGAGTCCCGACTGTTTGGGCCGCTGCCATAGTGGGGCGAGGAGAGCAGCTGGTGCGGGGCAGAGGCAGCTGTGGTTCTCGTCATGTGACCTAATACTGTACATAGTGCGGGGTCATGTGTGACCTAATACTGAACATAGTGCGGGGTCATGTGTGACCTAATACTGTACATAGTGCGGGGTCATGTGTGACCTAATACTGTACATAGTGCGGGGTCATGTGTGACCTAATACTGTACATAGTGCGGGGTCATGTGTGACCTAATACTGTACATAGTGCGGGGTCATGTGTGACCTAATACTGTACATAGTGCGGGGTCATATGTGACCTAATACTGAACATAGTGCGGGGTCATATGTGACCTAATACTGAACATAGTGCGGGGTCATGTGACCTAATACTGTACATAGTGCGGGGTCATATGTGACCTAATACTGAACATAGTGCGGGGTCATATGTGACCTAATACTGAACATAGTGCGGGGTCATGTGTGACCTAATACTGAACATAGTGCGGGGTCATGTGTGACCTAATACTGAACATAGTGCGGGGTCATGTGTGACCTAATACTGAACATAGTGCAGGGTCATGTGTGACCTAATACTGAACATAGTGCGGGGTCATATGTGACCTAATACTGAACATAGTGCAGGGTCATGTGTGACCTAATACTGAACATAGTGCGGGGTCATGTGTGACCTAATACTGTACATAGTGCGGGGTCATATGTGACCTAATACTGAACATAGTGCGGGGTCATGTGTGACCTAATACTGAACATAGTGCGGGGTCATGTGTGACCTAATACTGTACATAGTGCGGGGTCATATGTGACCTAATACTGAACATAGTGCGGGGTCATGTGTGACCTAATACTGAACATAGTGCGGGGTCATATGTGACCTAATACTGTACATAGTGCGGGGTCATGTGTGACCTAATACTGAACATAGTGCGGGGTCATGTGTGACCTAATACTGAACATAGTGCAGGGTCATGTGTGACCTAATACTGTACATAGTGCGGGGTCATGTGTGACCTAATACTGAACATAGTGCGGGGTCATGTGTGACCTAATACTGTACATAATGCGGGGTCATATGTGACCTAATACTGAACATAGTGCGGGGTCATATGTGACCTAATACTGAACATAGTGCGGGGTCATATGTGACCTAATACTGAACATAGTGCGGGGTCATGTGTGACCTAATACTGTACATAGTGCGGGGTCATGTGTGACCTAATACTGTACATAGTGCGGGGTCATGTGTGACCTAATACTGAACATAGTGCGGGGTCATGTGTGACCTAATACTGTACATAGTGCGGGGTCATGTGTGACCTAATACTGAACATAGTGCGGGGTCATGTGTGACCTAATACTGAACATAGTGCGGGGTCATGTGTGACCTAATACTGAACATAGTGCGGGGTCATGTGTGACCTAATACTGAACATAGTGCGGGGTCATGTGTGACCTAATACTGAACATAGTGCGGGGTCATGTGTGACCTAATACTGTACATAGTGCGGGGTCATGTGTGACCTAATACTGAACATAGTGCGGGGTCATGTGTGACCTAATACTGTATATAGTGCGGGGTCATGTGTGACCTAATACTGAACATAGTGCGGGGTCATGTGTGATCTAATTCTGAACATAGTGCGGGGTCATATGGGACCTAATACTGAACATAGTGCGGGGTCATATGGGACCTAATACTGAACATAGTGCGGGGTCATATGTGACCTAATACTGTACATAGTGCGGGGTCATGTGTGACCTAATACTGTACATAGTGCGGGGTCATGTGTGACCTAATACTGAACATAGTGCGGGGTCATGTGTGACCTAATACTGAACATAGTGCGGGGTCATGTGTGATCTAATACTGAACATAGTGCGGAGTCATTTGTGATCTAATACTGAACATAGTGCGGGGTCATGTGTGACCTAATACTGAACATAGTTCGGGGTCATGTGTGACCTAATACTTAACATAGTGAGGGGTCATGTGTGACCTAATACTGAACATAGTGCGGGGTCATGTGTGACCTAATACTGAACATAGTTCGGGGTCATGTGTGACCTAATACTGAACATAGTTCGGGGTCATGTGTGACCTAATACTGTACATAGTGCGGGGTCATGTGTGATCTAATACTGTACATAGTGCGGGGTCATGTGTGACCTAATACAGAACATAGTGCGGGGTCATGTGACCTAATACTGAACATAGTGCGGGGTCATGTGTGACCTAATACTGTACATAGTGCGGGATCATGTGTGACCTAATACTGAACATAGTGCGGGGTCATATGTGACCTAATACTGAACATAGTGCAGGGTCATGTGTGACCGAATACTGTACATAGTGCGGGGTCATGTGTGACCTAATACTGTACATAGTGCGGGGTCATATGTGACCTAATACTGTACATAGTGCGGGGTCATGTGTTATCTAATACTGAACATAGTGCGGGGTCATGTGTGACCTAATACTGTATATAGTGCGGGGTCATGTGTGACCTAATACTGAACATAGTGCGGGGTCATGTGTGACCTAATACTGTATATAGTGCGGGGTCATGTGTGACCTAATACTGTATATAGTGCGGGGTCATGTGTGACCTAATACTGTACATAGTGCGGGGTCATGTGTGACCTAATACTGTACATAGTGCGGGGTCATATGTGACCTAATACTGAACATGGTGCGGGGTCATGTGTGACCTAATACTGTACATAGTGCGGGGTCATATGTGACCTAATACTGAACATGGTGCGGGGTCATGTGATCTAATACTGTACATAGTGCGGGGTCATGTGTGACCTAATACTGAACATAGTGCGGGGTCATTTGTCCCCCCCCTCCCTCCCTACAGATAGGGCTTTCTGCTTGTGTTATTGGTATTTTTAAGGGAAGTAGTAAGTAGACAGCCCGGCTGACTGATCAGCTGTTGCGGAGCTCCGGGGGAACGTAGGAAGGTAAGTGAAAGTTTGTTTTCTCTTTTTTTGCAGCCTGGGCAGGATGGAATAGGATTAGTCCGCACCGGACATCTCCTTTAATAATTTTTTTCATATAGAGGATCAGAATCCGCTGATGAAGTAAGGAGCCATCTGGGCATCAAGTTCTGCAGAGAGAAAATTACATTTGGTGTTGGTAACACCATTTTTTACCACACCGGGTGACACCAACCCTAGCTGGATCTGGTCATTGAGCAGGGTCATGTGGGACCTATTGATGAACACCAAGCTGAGACTGAGCTCCAGTAGTCAGTCCTGTCAGGGTGTAGTGTAACAGTTCTGCTCATATGAACACTATTCACAGGGAATGTAGATAACTGGTCATGTAACTTTACAAGACATTGGATTTGCAATGATTCTGCTTTACTGCCTGTATTATAGGAGCACAGAGCTGCATTCACAAATCTGCAGGCTTTAGAGCTAAAATCATCCACCCCCCTCCCATTTTTTCAATAAAATAACGTAAACAAAAATTGATATACACATATGTGTTATAGTCGTATACGGAAGTTAATATATAACGTTAATGAAAATGCACAGTCGATGGCATAAATGTAAAGAAATACTAAAGTCTTGAATCGCTTATTTTTGGTCACTGCATATACCAGAAAAAAAATGTATAAAAAAAAAAAAAAATACATATTGTGGCCCCATATAAGGAAAAAGAAGTTACCGTATTTTTCGCCCTATAGGACGCACCAGCGTATAAGACGCACCCAATTTATAGGTGCAAAATCTAAAAAAATAAAGATTTTGAACCCAATAGTGGTCTTCAACCTGCGGACCTCCAGATGTTGCAAAACTACAACTCCTAGCATGCCTGGACAGCCGTTGGCTGTCCGGGCATGCTGGGAGTTGTAGTTTTGCAACATCTGGAGGTCCGCAGATTGAAGACCACTGCATAGGAGGTAATACTCACATGTCCCTGCCGCTCCGGACCCATCACCACTGCCCTGGATGTCGCTCCATCGCTGTCGCCGTGTCCCCGTCACTCCGGAACGTCTCTGCTGCCGGCCGGGTATCCTCGCTATCCGTCGCCGCCACCATCACATCGTTACGCACGCCGACGCACATACGCGACAACGTGATGGCGAGGAAGGAGAGCGCCGGCCATACAGGGGATCCCTGAATGGAGAGGACACCGAGGAGGCAGGTAAGGTCCCTCCCGGTGTCCTGTAAGCACTAACCCGGCTATTCAGTCGTGCTGTTCGTGACTGCCGCGGTGAAATCGCGGCGATCCCGAACAGCCCGACTGAATAGCCGGGTTAGTGTCGCTTTCCCTTCAAACGCGGCGGTCAGCTTTGATCGCCACGTCTGAAGGGTTAATACAGGGCATCACCGCGATCGGTGATGTCCTGTATTAGCCGCGGGTCCCGGCCGTTGATGGCCGCAGGGACCGCCGCGATAAGGGTGTATTCGCCGTATAAGACGCACAGACTTTTTCCCCCCACTTTTTCCTCTTTTGGGGAAGAAAAAGTGCGTCTTATACAGTGAAAAATACGGTATAAGGGATCAGAAGACCATTTTAAGCATACTCATTTTCACCAAAAAGTGCACTTTGTAGAAGCTGAAGCCCCAAAACTTGCCCAATAGCATTTTCTTTTCAGTTTTGCCCCACAAATATAATATATGTATATATATATATATAATATATGTATATATATATATATATATAATATATGTATATATATATATATATATATATATATATATATATATATATATAAAATTATGTGTGTGTAGAAATATAAAAAAAAATTGTCCATTTCTAACCCTATAACTTTGTTATTTTTTCATATACGGGGCTGTATGAGGGCTTATTTTTTTAGCATAGTAATCTAGTTTTTATCTGTACCACTTTTGTGTATATGTGACTTTTTGACCATTTTTTTTTTTAATAAAAAAAATTCTGAGATTAAACAAAAAACCTTTTTAGTTTTTTTTGTTTACCTTTATTCACCATCCGGCATCATTAACATATTTATATAGTTTGGACATTATCACACATTGCAATACCAAATATGTTTGTTTATCTTTTGCCATTTTTTTTATTAGTAAAATGGGAAAAGGGGTAATTTCATTTTTTTTTAAGGGAGGGGCTTATTCACGTACATGTATGTTGCTGTTAGCTAAGTACCATGGCACATCGACTTACATGTACATCGTTTGTCCTGTAGGGGGTTAAAAGGCAAGAAGGAGAAAAAGAAAATGCTAAAATTTAAATTGGCTGTGTCCTGAAGAGGTACAGATATGAAAG
Source organism: Hyla sarda (assembly GCF_029499605.1). Lineage (NCBI taxonomy): Eukaryota > Metazoa > Chordata > Amphibia > Anura > Hylidae > Hyla > Hyla sarda. Next base: position 263,650,786 of record NC_079193.1, read on the forward strand.
CTTAGCTGTGATTGGTTGTTGTGGGAAATCAGACAGTTTTGGTTTCAAACAAATTGATAAATGTGGACTACTGTGTATAGTGCTCGCACGTACTAAGTGTGTGCTCTCTATTACTCAAATGTATGAAAAAGTGCAGCATGCCACACAATCCCTCTGTGAAAGTAGATGGGGCCCCACAAACCTCCTCCGACCTTTGCCTAAGTTTAGTTAGAGCCTGTCTTGCTCCCATCCACCCCAGCATCCACCAATGAGCTGTAAGTTGAGCTGGGATTGCAGGGGGTGAGGAACCTGATAGCCACACACCTTAGAACTCTAGGAGGGACTTCCTCAAAGGATACCGCACCCTGGAAATATACAAGTGACAAGCTAATGTGGAAATAAATCCTATAAATAAGAATGGGCATTGTAAATAGGGCCCACACATCTGACCAAATCTATAAACGTTTTCTAAAGGCCTGTGTGAATTTACACCATGGTGATATATATTTCAACACATCTATAAAGTGTAAGCTCTCATGAGCAGGACCCTCAAAATTGCAAAGTGCTCCATAATTTGTTGGTGCTATATAATTAAATGATAGACTATAAAAGTCAATGTGCCAAAGCGTGCCCCAATTGATACCTAATACAACTGCATAAAGGCACACCCATATTGTGTTTTGAGTCATTAAAGGAAAAATTAAGGTTCGTCCACACTACGGACATTCTGCAGCACCCTGATCTCAAAAAGCAGGCTGCTGCTCAGTTCACACGTCGAACGTTCCGTAGCAGAGTTTCCGACAAGGAATTGGTTTCTGGTGGAAGATTAAACATGTTCCTTTTTTTGGTGTAATAATGCCCGGAGAAGCCCATTAGTCAACTTGGTGGCAAATTCTGCACCATTTCCAGGCAGCGAAGATCCACTGAGGAAAGTGAGAGAGGAAATCCCTTGTGCAATTTCCATAGAGTGAACATACCCTGTGCAAATTTTTCCTCAGACCTTTAGCTAGTGTCCCCCAGTTTCCATACATGTTGCAATCTATCTTAAAATTTTTATGCAACAAAATTGAGAAATGCCCTGCAGCCTTTTACTGGTAGCCAAGAAATGCCAAGTATGCTCTCCTTGTCAACCTTACTGTCATGCTGATGATGCAGACAGTGTTAGGGTGCATTCACACCACGTTTGCGAGATCCGGCTGGTAAATTTCAAAATCGGCCGCTGCTGTATCCCAGCCGGACTGGCATCAAAACTCATTCATTTAAAGGCGCCGACCGGAGTCAGATGGTGACACTGGCTCATTTTTTCCCCATATCCGGTTTTGTGACCAGAGTGAAAATTGCGACATACTATGGTTTCCAGTTTGGCCACAAAACCGGATACATGGAAAAAATGAGCCAAGCGGAGTCACTATCTGACTGGTGCCAGTCCGTCTGGAATATGGCAGCAGCCGCTTTTGAAATCTCCCAGCTGGATACGGCAGCCAGATCTCGTAAAAGTGGTATGAATGCACCCTTACACATATACACAGCCTAGTCAAAACCCTCTTTGTTATCACTCTTTGATCACTTCTCTGGGAATGGGTGCATACCAATTTTACCATATTCCCTTGTTATGATTCGGCTAGCTGGATGTGGATCCACTGTGTCAGCGAGGGATTGGCGTGGACCGTGTCGGTGGACCGGTTCTAGGGTTGCTACTGGTTTTCACCAGAGCCCGCCGCAAAGCGGGATGGTCTTGCTGCGGCGGTAGCAACCAGGTTGTATCCACTGGCAACGGCTCAACCTCGCTGACTGCTGAGAAGGCGTGGGACAGAAGGACTAGACAGAGGCAAGGTCAGACGTAGCAGAAGGTCGGGGCAGGCGGCAAGGTTCGTAGTAAATGAGGATAGCAGAAGATCTGGAACACAGGCTTTGGACAACACTAACGCTTTCTCTGGCACAAGGCAACAAGATCCGGCAAGGAAGTGCAGGGGAAGTGAGGTAATATGGACAGGGAGCAGGTGGAAGCTAATTGGACTGATTGGACCAGGCACCAATCACTGGTGCACTGGCCCTTTAAATCTTAGAGAGCTGGCGCGCGCGCGCGCCCTAGAGAGCGGAGCCACGCGCGCCAGAACGTGACAGCCGGGGACCGGGACGGGTAAGTGGCTTGGAATGCGATTCGCGAGCAGGCGCGTCCCGCTATGCAAATCACATCCCCATCGTGAATGTCAGTGCAGCGCTCCCGGTCAGCGGGTCTGACCGGGGCGCTGCAGAGAGGAGAACGCCGCGAGCGCTCCGGGGAGGAGCAGGGACCCGGAGCGCTTGGCGTAACAGTACCCCCCCCCCCTTAGGTCTCCCTTCAAATGAAAAGAGAACATAGGGGGCGCCTCTTGAGTTTCCTTGCGGAACCTAAAGTCCTCGGTAACTACAACAGCGGCAGGTAGTTCAGAAGGAATGGGAATGGGGAGGGGGGGCAAAGGGTGAAGCATGTCACCGGGCAGAGTGTCACCAGGACGGAGGCTATGAGGAGGCACGGCACAGTCCTGATAGGCCTTGGGGAGACCAGGCACAGGAGGAGACACTGAGGCCCGACAGACGGGACTGGGAGCAGACGTGATGCATTTCTTGCGGCAAACAGGACCCCAATTCTTGATCTCCCCGGTGGTCCAGTCAAGGGTGGGAGAATGATGCTGGAGCCATGGCAGACCGAGGAGGACTTCAGAGGTGCAGTTGGGCAGGACGAAAAATTCAATTTTCTCGTGATGCAGTCCAATGCTCATAAGCAAGGGCTCTGTGCAGTAACGCACAGTGCAGTCCAACTTCACTCCATTGACCGAAGAAATGTAGAGCGGCTTGACGAGACGGGTCACCGGGATGCAGAAGCTATTCACCAAAGAGGCCAGAGTAAAATTTCCAGAAGAACCAGAGTCCAAGAAGGCCACGGCTGAGAAGGAGGAGTTGGCAGAAGGAGAAATCCGCACGGGCACAGTGAGACGTGGAGAAGCAGACTTCGTACCAAGAGACGCCACACCCACGTGAGCTGGGTGCGTGCGTTTCCCAGATGTGGAGGACGAATAGGGCAATCCACCAAGAAATGTTCAGTAGTAGCGCAGTACAGACATAAATTTTTATCCCTACGGCGAGTCCTCTCTTCATGGGTCAGGCGAGACCGATCCACTTGCATAGCCTCCTCGGCGGGAGGCACAGGGGTAGTTTGCAAAGGATACTGTGAGAGAGGTGTCCAGAAATCAAGGTCTTTTTCTTGGCGGAGCTCCTGGTGTCTTTCAGAAAAACGCATGTCAATGCGGGTGGCCAAATGGATAAGTTCTTGCAGGTTGGCAGGAATCTCTCGTGCGGCCAGCACATCCTTGATGTTACTGGATAGGCCTTTTTTAAAGGTCGCGCAGAGAGCCTCGTTATTCCAAGATAATTCGGAGGCGAGAGTACGAAATTGGATGGCGTACTCGCCTACTGAAGAATTACCCTGGACCAGGTTCAGCAGGGCAGACTCGGCAGAAGAAGCTCGGGCTAGTTCCTCAAAGACACTACGGACTTCAGCGAAGAAGGACTGGACTGTGGCTGTGGCAGGATCATTGCGGTCCCAGAGCAGTGTGGCCCAAGACAAGGCCTTTCCAGACAGAAGACTCACTACGAACGCCACCTTAGACCGTTCTGTAGGAAATTGGTCCGACAACATCTCCATATGTAGGGAACATTGAGACAGGAAGCCACGGCAGAGTCTAGAGTCCCCATCAAATTTGTCCGGCAGGGACAAGCGGAGGCTAGGAGTGGCCACTCGCTGCGGAGGAGGTGTAGGGGCTGGCGGAGGAGATGGTTGCTGCTGTAGCAGTGGCAGAAGTTGCTGTAACGTGGCGGTCAACTGCGACAGCTGCTGTCCTTGTTGGGCAATTTGCTGCGATTGCTGGGCGACCACCGTGGATAGGTCAGCGAGACTTGGCAGCGGCACCTCAGCGGGATCCATGGCCGGATCTACTGTTATGATTCGGCAGGCTGGATGTGGATCCACTGTGTCAGCGAGGGATTGGCGTGGACCGTGTCGAGGGACCGGTTCTAGGGTTGCTACTGGTTTTCACCAGAGCCCGCCGCAAAGCGGGATGGTCTTGCTGCGGCGGTAGCAACCAGGTCGTATCCACCGGCAACGGCTCAACCTCGCTGACTGCTGAGAAGGCGTGGGACAGAAGGACTAGACAGAGGCAAGGTCAGACGTAGCAGAAGGTCGGGGCAGGCGGCAAGGTTCATAGTAAATGAGGATAGCAGAAGATCTGGAACACAGGCTTTGGACAACACTAACGCTTTCTCTGGCACAAGGCAACAAGATCCGGCAAGGAAGTGCAGGGGAAGTGAGGTAATATGGACAGGGAGCAGGTGGAAGCTAATTGGACTGATTGGACCAGGCACCAATCACTGGTGCACTGGCCCTTTAAATCTTAGAGAGCTGGCGCGCGCCAGAACGTGACAGCCGGGGACCGGGACGGGTAAGTGGCTTGGGATGCGATTCGCGAGCGGGCGCGTCCCGCTATGCGAATCGCATCCCCATCGTGAATGTCAGTGCAGTGCTCCCGTTCAGCTGGTCTGACCGGGGCGCTGCAGAGAGGAGAACGCCGCGAGCGCTCCGGGGAGGAGCAGGGACCCGGAGCGCTCGGCGTAACATCCCTGTTCATAAGGCATTCTTAGGTAGGTCCTTACAACAGTCTATTGACTAGAACACAGGCTAATGTACTGGCTTATAGCTATAAAATAAATATTATGCGATCTGGTGTACAAAGATGCAAAACCATAAATAGTTATTGTCCCTTAGGGGTTAATTACACCCAGTAACCAAACACAAGTATGATTTTTACACTTTTATAATGATTTCTAGTTTAGGCTAAGGGATAGCTTTCTCCTATGGGTCTACCTACTGTAGATCTACTGTGGATATCCTATCACACTTAGTGGCACCATTCATGAAATTGTGTATGTACCAGCAGAGGGAGCTCCAGTCAGCTAAAGGTATTTCTGTAGTCTGTGCAGATGTACTGTAGTCTTCTGATGGCATTCAGAAAGGCATACACATACCCATTATGCACCCATTATTAGGTGTTTTGTACCTAAATTACTTGACTTTTTTCAGCAATTTTGATGACATGATGGATTCACAGCCCTCCCCCCCCCCCCCTTTATATATTAAAATGAGGTTTGTTGTTAAGCATTCTCCGTAACGATGTCCTAAGATGACGGTAGGAGCTGCTTTGCCGGGAATGCATCTGTACTATTTGGCGTGACTGCTTCGTTTTATTCATCACTGGGTTCTACCGGACCTGATACCTAGAGCTGAACAGGCTTTGGCCAGGTTTGTCAATGCCCCTTCTCTGAGACCCCTGTTAGAGGGACACACCATGGGGGGGGGGGCTCCTTGTATTGCATAATTTGTCGATTACAGGTGTGGTGAGCCACCAAACAAGTCCAAGCATTCACGGATGTACCATCTGATCTTTGTGGCATAACCCGCATTTTTCCCATCTACTAGGATCTTCTGACTCTATGTTTTGGACTAAGCCAGGGGTTCATTCTCTGAATCACATGTATGTGGATAATGTTATGTGTTCCTTTCTGCAAGTGAAAACAGATTTTGGTGCCCTAGAGAGATCTACATGCGGCTAATAACAAACTGATCCAATTATATATTATCCACTATTGCTATATCACCCCATTCATTTTCACCGGATGGGGAGTTTGGCCTCAGATACATACCTTTTCATCTGATTTGAGCCTGCTGTATGTGGCATCCTTTTGGGGTGGGTAAGTGCTAAATCTCATAGCTAATTTAGTGAATCCTGTGCCCCCCCTGGAGCCTTTTTGGAGTCCTGGAAGAGGAGGTTTGGCCTCATCACACCCGCATATTTTTACGTGAATCACTTTTTATAGCCAGGAAAGTGGCTGCTCTCCAATGGATAGATGCAAGAACCCCGACCTGCTCAAAGTAGAAAAAGTTGGTAAATGCAATTGTTCCCTTCTCTTATATTGTTTATAAGAACCGGACTCCCTGGAGAAGCTTGTACCATTCTTCCTTTTAATCATGATGTGTGTATATCTGTTGATTATAATTGCATTTTATGCCTATAGTGTAGGTTTACAACTATATGGATACATTTGTGCAATATAATATTGACTAGCTATTCACCTTCTGATTTAAATCCATGTGGAATCTCGTTCCAGCGAGTCTATTTAGACTGACTGTTGCTCCTTTTTAATATTTTTATTGTAGTGTATAATGATATTAAATTAAATTTACTTTTTGCATTATATGTGTTTCGGTGTCTCTTGTTAGGTATTTGTACATTTATAGTAGTTAAATCCCATGACCAGGCACATGGTCCTAAGCAGGTTAAAGAAAACATCCAATACTTTTACATTTGAACATCGACTATACTATAATAGTGGATCCTTCTCAATTCTGTCAGCATTCTTTACATAATTCATCTGCTTTATCTGTATGCCAAGTGCTCTTAGAATAACATGCCGTTATGCTGCTGTCAGTTTCTATTTTTAGAAGAGTTTGTATTATGTACTTCAGTTCATTATTGTAGTGAAAAAAAGAAAAACTTTATGTATACCACATTGTAATTTCTTTTTGCAATTCATAATACATAATTTAAAATGTGAAAGTTTCTATTAAGGTTGCTATTAACCCCTTCATGACCCAGCCAATTTTCACCTTCATGACCTGGGCATTTTTTGAAAATCTGACCACTGTCACTTTAAACATTAATAACTTTGGAATGCTTTTACTTATCATTCTGGTTCCGAGATTGTTTTTTCGTGACATATTCTACTTTATTTTATCGGTAAAATTTCACTGATATTTGTATCCTTTCTTGGTAAAAAATCTAAAAATTTCATGAAAATTTTGAAAATTTAGCATTTTTCTAACTTTGAAAGTCTCTGCTTGAAAGGAAAATGGATATTCCAAATAAATTACATATTGATTCACATATACAATATGTCTACTTTGTGTTTGCATTAAAAAATTGACAAGTTTTTACTTTTGGAAGACATCAGAGGGCTTCAAAGTTCCGCAGCAATTTTCCAATTTTTCTCAAGATTTTCAAAATCGTAATTTTTCAGGGCCCAGTTCAGGTTGGAAGTGGATTTTAAGGATCTTCATATTAGAAATACCCCATAAATGACCCCATTATAAAAACTGCACCCCGAAAGTATTCAAAATGACATTCAGTAAGTGTTTTAACCCTTTAGGTGTTTCACAGGAATAGCAGCAAAGTGAAGGAGAAAATTCTAAATCTTCATTTTTTACACTCGCATTTTCTTGTAGATCCAATTTTTTAATTTTTACAAGAGGTAAAAGGAGAGAAATCACCCTAAAATTTGTAACCCAATTTCTCTCGAGTAAGGAAATACCTCATATGCGTATGTAAAATGTTCGGTGGGCGCAGTAGAGGGCTCAGAAGGGAAGGAGCGACAATGGGATTTTGGAGAGTGAGTTTTTCTGAAAGGGTTTTTGGGGGGCATGTCCCATTTAGGAAGCCCCTATGGTGCCAGAACAGTGGACCCCCCCACATGTGACCCCATTTTGGAAACTATACCCCTCATGGAATGTAATAAGGGGTGCAGTGAGCATTTACACCCCACTGGCGTTTGACAGATATTTGAAACGGTGGACTGTGCAAATCAAAAATTTTATTTTTCATTTTCACAGACCACTGTTCCAAAAATCTGTCATACACCAGTGGGGTGTAAATGCTCACTGCACCCCTTATTACATTCCGTGAGGGGTGTAGTTTCCAAAATGGGGTCACATATGGATATTTATTGTTTTGCGTTTGTCAGAACTGCTGTAACAATCAGCCACCCCTGTGCCAATCGCCTCAAATGTACATGGTGCACTCTCCCTTCTGGGCCTTGTTGTGCGCCCCCAGAGCACTTTGTGCCCACATATGGGGTATCTCCGTACTCAGGAGAAATTGCATTACAAATTTAGAGGGTCTTTTTTCCCTTTTACCTCTTGTGAAAATGAAAAGTATAGGGCAACACCAGCATGTCAGTGTAAAAAAATTATTTTTTTACACTAACATGCTGGTGTAGACCCCAACTTCACCTTTTCATAAGGGGTTAAAGAAGAAAAAGCCCCCCAAAATGTGTAAGGCAATTTCTCCCGAGTACGGCGATACCCCATATGTGTCCCAAAACTGTTGCCCTGAAATACGACAGGGCTCCAAAGTGAGAGAGCGCCATGCGCATTTGAGGCCTGAATTAGGGATTTGCATAGGGGTGGACATAGGGGTATTCTACGCCAGTGATTCCCAAACAGGGTGCCTCCAGCTGTTGCAAAACTCCCAGCATGCCTGGACAGTCAATGGCTGTCCGGCAATACTGGGAGTTATTATTTTGCAACAGCTGGAGGCTCCGTTTTGGAAACAGTAGCGTACCAGACGTTTTTCATTTTTTTGGGGAGGGGGTATGTGTATATGTAGTGTTTTTTACTTTTTATTTTAGGTTAGTGTTAGTGTAGTGTTTTTAGGGTACAGTCACATGGGCAGAGGTTCACAGCCAGTTTGCCGCTGGAAATTTGAGCTGCAGCGCAAAATTTGCGCCATCTCAAACTTGCAGCACTCACTGTAAACCTCCGCCGATGTGAGTGCACCCTGTACATTCACATTGGGGGGAGGGGGCAAACATCCAGCTGTTGCAAACTCCGAGCATGCCCTTTGGCTGTCCGTGCATGCTGGGAGTTGTAGTTTTGCAACAGCTGGAGGAACACTGGTTTGGAAACACTAAGTTAAGTAATAAACTTTCAAGTGTTTTGCAACCAAACTTAGTGTTTCCAAACCAGTGTGCCTCCAGCTGTTGCAAAACTACAACTCCCAGCATGCATGGTCTGTCAGTGCATGCTGGGAGTTATAGTTTTGCAACAATTGCAACAGCTGGAGGCACTGAGGTAGGAAACGGACAATGTTTCCCAACTAGTGTGCCTCCAAATGTTGCAAAACTACAACTCCCAGCATGCCCAGACTGCCAAGGCATGCTGGAAGTTGTAGTTCGGCAATATCTGAAGGATGAGATGTTGCCGAACTACAACTTCCAGCATGCCTGGGCAGTCTGGGCATGCTGGGAGTTGTAGTTTTGCAACATCTGGAGGTCCACAGTTTGGAGACCACTGTATAATGGTCTCCAATCTGTGCTCTTCAAGATGTTAGAGAACTACAACTCCCAGCATGCCTGGACAGACTGAGCATGCTGAGATTTGTAGTTTTGCAACATCTGGAAGAGCACAGATTGGAGACCATTACACAGTGGTCTCCAAACTGTGGACCTCCAGATGTTGCAAAACTACAACTCCCAGCATGCCCAGAAAGCCAAAGGCTGTCTGGGCATGCTGGGAGTTGCAGTTTTGAAACTCTCAGAGGCAGCAGTGAGATCGCTTTACGGCGATCTCACTGCTGCCAATGAAGATGCTGCACTGCTACTGCAAACTCACCACCGGGGACGCAGCGCAGCCGGGACCGCATGGAGGACGTCGGGACCGCACGGAGGACGCCGGGACCGCTCGGGACACCGCATGGCCGGGTAAGTGACGCCGGGGGACGGGTCAGGGACACTTAGCAGAGCGGTGTGTGTCCCGATCCCCGTGATCCGGACTCACACACCGCGCTGCTAAGTATTTTCATAGCGAAACGCTGCTATCAGCTAGTCAGATTTGACCAGCTGATAGCAGCGATCGCTGGGGGGGGTGGGGGACGAAACCCCCCGTGGTCGCACGGTAAGATGGCTGGCTATCAGTGATAGCCACCATCTTTCCGGGCGCTGCGGGGTGCCGCGAGTAGCGGCAGTAATGTCCATGACGTACCTGTATGTCATGGGTCGGGAACACCTTGCCACCCATGACGTACAGGTATGTCATAGGTCGGGAAGGGGTTAAAACAGCTACAACTTTTTGTTGCTTTGATACATTTATGCCTTGACTACTGTAACTCCTAACTAAGAATAGGTCTTTCCTTCTCTCAATTCTTCTCTCTTCAGTCCATCCTAAATGCTGCAGCCAGACTCCTCTTCAGCCATTACACCGACACCTCCTCTCTCTGTCAGTCACTACACTGGTTACCTATTTAGTCCAGAACAGATTACTAAATTCTCCCTCTCACACACAAAGCCCTCCACAGTGCTGCACCTCTGTACATCTGCTCCATCATTTCTGTCTACCATCCTACATGTGCTATCTGCTCTGCTAATTACCGATACTGGACATTTGGACGAGTACTTGTACTCGTGCAAATGTCCCCGATACCTAATTCGATACTCGCTGGCAGGACCCCCGCCGGCAGGTATTATGGAGGTGCCAAACTATGCAGTGCGCCCAGCAGCTGAGCGTGTGTCATAGCCGAAACCTGTGGCTAATGCCGAACATCACCGATAGCGGTGATGTCCGGCATTAACCTTTTAGACGCTGTGATCAAGAACCGCGGTGTCTAAAAGTCCCGAAATTAAAGGGGTACTCCGGTGAAAAACTTTTTTTTTTAATCAACTGGTGACAGAAAGTTAAACAGATTTGTAAATTACTTCTATTAAAAAATCTTAATCCTTCCTGTACTTATTAGCTGCTGAATACTACAGCTGAAATGATTTTCTTTTTGAAACACAGAGCTGTCTGCTGACATCATGAGCACAGTGCTCTCTGCTGACATCTCTGTCCATTTTAGGAACTGTCCAGAACAGCATATGTTTGCTATGGGGATTTCCTTTTACCCTGGACAGTTCCTAAAATGGACATAGATGTCCGCAGAGAGCACTGTGCTCGTGATGTCAGCAGACAGCTCTGTGTTTCAAACGTAAAAGAATTTTCACTGTAACATTCAGCAGCTAATAAGTACAGGAAGGATTAAGATTTTTTAATAGAAGTAATTTACAAATCTGTTTAACTTTCTGGCACCAGTTGATTAAAAAAAAAAAAGTTTTTCACCGGAGTACCCCTTTAACTGACTGTTAGGTCAGGAATCTGATCGGGATCACCGCTGTGAAATCGTGGTGTCCTGATCAGCTGTGAGTGCCGTCCAACCGTTGCTCCTTTACTGCTGCTAGCCATGGCAGGCAGTAGTAAAGGAGCGCCGATAACACTGATCAATGCTATGCTACTGCATATCATTGATCAGTGTGTGCAATCTATAGATTGCATGTAATAGTGCCCTATGGGGATAAAAAAAAAAGTAAAAATAAATCATAAATGTGAATTAACCCCCTTCCCTAATAAAAGTTTGAATCACACCCCCCCCCCCCTTTTAAATTAAATAAAATCTTTTATATATGCCCTTCCTCTAACGAAAAAAAAAAAAAACATGTCTCATGACATAGAAAAAAGTATCGGTAATTGGAATGGGCGAGTACTTAAAAAGAAGTATCGGTACTCGTACTGGTATCGGGACATCCCTACTGCTAATGATCTAAAATTAACATCCGAACCTCTCGCTCCTGTTTCCAACATAATTCACACAGGAACAAAACGAAATACTTGCCTGTCCGGCCCCTGACTACACATTCCCTCACTATTCACTGGGGAGCTAGTCTCCCTACTCAAAAACACATCCCCATTCCTCACAGACGTGTAATATTGTAGTGTCTGATACTTGTTTTCATTTGTACCCCCAAAAGTGCTGCAGAATCTGTTGGTGCTATATAAATAAACCTGCAACAGTGAAAAAAGTGTTATACTGACACTCTTGGCCCTAACATCACTCAGGGCATTGGTGTCACGTTTTTTTTGACCTGAAGAAGATCGCAGCCGAGGCTGGAGCGGGGCACCAGAGGCACCACAGGAACGCTGGAGGTAAAGTAAAGGCCAAAGATCGCAGCCGAGGCTGGAGCCGGGCACCAGAGGCACCGCAGGAACGCTGGAGGTAAAGTAAAGGCCAAAGATCGCAGCCGAGGCTGGAGCGGGGCACCAGAGGCACCGCAGGAACGCTGGAGGTAAAGTAAAGGCCAAAGATCGCAGCCGAGGCTGGAGCGGGGCACCAGAGGCACCGCAGGAACGCTGGAGGTAAAGTAAAGGCCAAAGATCGCAGCCGAGGCTGGAGCGGGGCACCAGAGGCACCGCAGGAACGCTGGAGGTAAAGTAAAGGCCAAAGATCGCAGCTGAGGCTGGAGCCGGGCACCAGAGGCACCGCAGGAACGCTGGAGGTAAAGTAAAGGCCAAAGATCCCTAACACTGGATAATCCCTCTAAGACCTTTGGAAAGTAACGACAGACAGTCAATAGATAATGGTGGATCAGTTAAGTTAACGTTATCATAGTTTGAGGTTTATGATAAGTGGAGCTCTTTCTTTTCTTCTCTTTCCTCTTATTGCCTGGATTTCTTCCCTCTGCCCCTTCTGGTACATCTCCTGAAGGGCATGAATGATCTGCAGATGTAGATGGTTTGGATCAGACATGGCTTTGATCATCGCAGGTACTGCTTTCTGATTAGGTCGTCAAAAATCAGTGGTGTGTTTTTTCTTTTGAGAAATCTAACTCCTATGACAATGTGAGTTGGAAGATTTAATTAAGTGGCAGTTTTAACTTTGCTTTTTACAAGTCGGGAGTAATGGCCACATAATCTCTGTGGTTTACATCCAGAATAATTTTTGTAAATACATAGAGTGCATAAGATTTCAATATGCCATTCTTTTATAATCTGTGTATCTTCTAAAAACTGAGAGGGAGACTTAGAAGACTGGAAACCTCTTGGGACTCGATTACAGTCGATATAGGCAGACAGCTACTTATTTTATTTTTCTGATAAAGAACATATACAGTGTTTCAAGGACTTGGTGCTAAGCAATTGGAGCTTGTCCTTAGTTATTTTTATTTTATTTTAAGTTTGAAGCCAAATATTATAAACTGACGTTGTATTTAAAGGGGTACTCCGGTAGAAAACTTTTTATTTATTATTATTTTTTAATATGAACTAGTGCCAGAAAGTTAAACAGATTTGTAAATTACTTATATTAAAAAATCTTTACACTTCCAGTACTTATTAGCTGCTGTATGCTACTTTTTTTCACCGGAGTACCCCTTTAATGTACATTTATACCATGCGCCATTTATAATACTGGTCTCTTGTGGGGCAGATGTGCCTTAGGGACCGTCAAGGCAGCAGGGCCCCGGTGAGACTACTACCTTTTTACCCCTATTGTTATGCCCCTGTCTGTAGAAAATGGTGGCAGAATATTGGGAATTATCTAAATTAACACAGTTTGGGTCTGTGTGATGGAGACCTGTGCGTAATTTCAACCATCATAATATTTGATGAAGGAGCATTAAAGGGGTACTCTGATGGAAAACAATACTTCTATTTAAAAATCTTAATCCTTCCAGTACTTATAAGCTGCTGTATACCACACAGGAAGTTATTTTCTTTAATTTGTTTTCTGTTGACCACAGTGCTCTCTGCTGATACCTCTGTCCATGTCAGGAACTGTCCAGAGCAGGATAGGTTTGCAATAGGGATTTGCTCCTACTCTCTGTTTAAATCTGTTTAACTTTCCGTCCCCAGTTGATTTAAGAACCCCATTTAAGAGTACCCCCTTTAAAATCTGGGCCGTGGAAGGCTTTTCTCCACAGAATTTAGGCTTCATAATATTTTTAGCAAAGTTCTGATAATCTGACATTGTAATAATACCAAAAAACATATTGTCCCTTTTTGTTCTCAACACAAACGAGAGGACAAAATAATAATACAGTGTTCCCTCAACATACGATGGTAATCCGTTCCAAATGGACCATCGTTTGTTGAAACCATTGTATGTTGAGAGATCCGTGCAATGTAAAGTATAGGACAGTGGTCTACAACCTGTGGATCTCCAGATGTTGCAAAACTACAACATCCAGCATGCCCGGACAGCCGTTGGCTGTCCGGGCATGCTGGGTGTTGCAGTTTTGCAACATCTGGAGGTCCGCAGGTGGAAGACCACTGGTAGAGTAAGTTGTACTTACCTGTCCCCGCCACACCGGACCGTCACCGCTCGTCACCGCTGCCCTGGATGTCGCCGTCCATCGCTGTCGCCGCGTCCCCGGGGAGGCCATCGTATGTTGAAATGATCGTATGTCGGGGCCATCATAGGTCGGGGGGGTCACGTAATAGAATTGTGGCCCCATCATCACTTTGCTTTTGCCATGGCTTGGCTGAAGGGGATACCAACAATGAATCAATAGCATAAAATTGTAATTGTGGATCTAAATGCTATGAAGAACAGGATGCCTCTTTTTCCTTCACCCTCTACTGCGTAGAGTTGGAACCATCCACATTGTGTTTTGATGGTGTTTTTTTGTCATGGTGTTGGCCATTCCAGTATTCTTTCTTATGCTTTCATTTATATCTAACCTCTATAATCCTTTAGAATAGGCAAATAAGATAAGAGACCCACAACAAGGATTGAAGGTTTCGAAAAAGTGAGATTGTAACAAAAACTCTCCTTTTAATTATTTCGATTTTTATTGAATTTCCATGCATTTCTTTTTGGTATTTTCTTATTTGGTTACTTTAGTATAAATTTACAATTTAATAAGATATCAGCATGAACTGAGAGCCATTCAATGGTTTATCAATCAAAGGTTGCCCATTAACAACAGGAGTCACAATGGGGGAGATTTATCAAAACGTGACCAGAGGAAAAATTGCCCATAGCAACCAATCAGCTCGCTTCTTTCCTTTTTAACAAGGCCTCTGCAAAATGAAAGAAGTGATCTGATTGGTTGCTATGGGCAACTGGGCAATGTTTCCTCTGGACAAGTTTTGATGAATCTCCCCCAATGTTCTCCATTGTTTTGGCATATGAGATACAATGCATGTATATATTTACATCTTATCTTATATTTGTATGTGTTTGTTGACCTTATTTTCCTATTATAGTCTATTGTAGCCGAATCACTTTAGCACATTATACAACGGCAACAAGTGTAATAATAAAAATGTCTATCCAGTTGTTCCAATCATTTTTAACCACCTATCATTTGTCATATGCTCTTTCTGAATGGAGTTTTTAATGTTCAATTAAAATATCTCGCCACGGTCCATTTACCACCCGAGAACTCCTGCAAATAGTTCTTTCCCTATGTGACCTTTAGCTGCATCCTTCCTCAGAGATGCTTGATGTAGGAGCAGATATAGCATTTTAGTATTGTTTATACTATGATTTTATTGATGGCTGGGATTGGCCACATAAAAGAGAAGCATCTGTCCTCTGCATCCACAGCTTGTACTTACTGTAAGCATGTCTTGCATCCCTCCTCATGGCCATCATCCCAGTGTCAGAATGAGTTGGGAAACTGCTTACAAAGCACAATGCTCCACTCCAGCACAGGACAGCGGGGATTCAAACCCTACTATCAACTATTGATGGCTAGCTTTGGCCAGAAAACCTCTTCGAGTCATAGACCATTAGTGATCACTTAGGAAACTGTATTTAATTTAATATTTTATCAATACCGAAAAGGTAACTAAAAGGTAAAAACATTGAAATTAAGAATCACACAGCAGGAGAAAACAGGAATATCCAGCATTCAACATCACCAGTAATATACAAATATGGCAAAACAAAGCTCATGGGGGGGGGGGGGGGGGGCGGGGTATATTCAAAGACCTGTGTAATCAGTGCTGTTTTATTAGTGCCACTAATAGTGTTTTTAGCCCCAGATTTTCGGAAGTGGGGCATGGCTTTTGAAAATTTGAGGCATGTTCGTCCCGCACCCAAAACAAAGAAAGATTGCACATCATTAAAGGAAAACTGTCAGCTTGCTCCTCCCGCACTAACCAGAGGTACTGGCTGGTAGTGCGGGGGACACTGATCAGTTTGATTCTTACCCTACCCGAATCCGCCGTGCCGTTCGCCCGTTATCTTCTTCTTGAAATGCAAATTAGCTGCTAACTGGCATGGGCAGGGTTACTGCCTTCATCTGGCACTGTGACGTAACCGCCGCCCGGCCCGCAGCACCGCCCGGCTTATGAATATTCATGTTCACTGATTTCGGCTTCCAGGTGTAGACAGGAAGCCAGCACATGCGCAGTGGAGTCCTGAAATCAGTGGGGAGGATGAGAGAGAGCATGAATATTCATAAGCCGGGCGGTGCTGCGGGCCGGGCGGCGGTTACGTCAGAGTGCCAGATGAAGGCAGTAACCCCGCCCGTGCCAGTTAGGAGCTAATTTGCATTTCAAGAAGAAAGAAGATAACGGGCGAACGGCGTGGCGGATCCGGGCATGGTAGGCATCAAACTGATCAGCGTCTCCCGCACTACCAGCCAGTACCACAGGTTAGTGCAGGGGGAGCAAGCTGACAGTTTTCCTTTAACTGTGACAGTTTGGTGCACCAGAAACATGCGCAAACAGTATGAATATTAGGTGCACACAAACCATAGCCACACCCCTTTTAAAAATATTGACGAATGGGGTGCAAACAAGGAAAATTTATGGCACTAAATAAATAAAAATCTGGCACTAATAACATGCAAAAGAATTTTATTCTGTGTCGCAAATAAAGGCGCAAACTTCTTTGGAAATGCCCCCTTAGTCACTAAAAATATTATCAAGACTTAATGCTATAACAGAAGTCTTATATTGTAGTATAGATGATAAAGAACATAGAGACAGAGAAAAAAAGCGCTTCATAGTGTTAAACCACCAGGGTATACGGCAGATCAACAATGTTTCTACTTACCAAGGTGGTTGTGTAACAACATACACAACAATAGGAATCATGTAGGATTGAGTCAGATGGGGTCTGCAGCCTTCCTGTTCACAGTATAACAGATATCAGGAAACAGCACTAAACGACCACAGTGGATAGGTGAGAACAATTTTAGTCAGACATCATGCAATGCGTTTTACTGCGCACTACGTGTTTTCCTCTTAAGGAAGCAGGGCCCTGCACCCCCTCCCCTGCTATGGCGCAGGGTCACGAGCTGACCCCTCATCATAGCGGGGTGGTCCCAGTGGCTATCAATGGCTGGGACCCGTGTCTAATGCTGGACATAAAAGACAGCGGGAGGGCCCTTACCTGCCTCCTTGCCGTCCGATCTCTTCTGTGATGCTCCAGCCTGGCTCCGCAGGCTGGAGCAATTGAGCACAGATAACACTGATCAATGCTATGCCATGACATATCATTGAACAGTGTATGCCATCAGAAGATTGCATGTAATAGTCCCCTATGGGGATTAAAAAAATGGTGTGTAAAAAGAAAAAAATAAGTTAAGAAATGTGAATTAACCCCTTCCATGCTAAAAGTTTAAATCACCCCCCTTTTCCCAAATTCCATATAATAATATGTAAACATAATAAAAATAAACATATGTGGTATTGACGCGTGCGTAAATGACCGAACTATAAAAAATTATGTTAAACACGGTCAATGGCATATATGTAAAAAAATTTCCAAAGTCCAAAATTGCTTTTTTTTTGTCATTTTGTATACACTAAAAAATTTCTAAAAAGGGATCAAGAAGTCCCATCAAAGCAAAAATGGTACAGATAAAAACTACAGACAACGGTGCAAAGAATGAGCCCTCATATTGCCCCGTATGCAGAAAAATAAAATTATAGGGGTCAGAAAATGACAATTTTAAACATACTAATTTTGGTGCATGTAGTTATAACCGTATGGACCTACAGAATAAATATAAGGTGTAATTTTTACCGAAAAGTGTACTGCGTAGAAACAGAAGCTGCTAAAAACTATTTTTTTTAAACATTTTGTCCCACATATATATATTTTTTGTTTTGCCATAGATTTTGTGGTGCAAAACTAATGTCATTACCAAGTAAAATTGGTAGTGCGTAAAACAAGCCCTCATATAGGTTTGTAGGTGGAAAACTGAAAGCGTTACGATTTTTAGAAGGTGAGGAGGAAAAAACAAAAGTGCAAAAATGGAAAAACCCTGCGTCCTTAACAGTTTAAAGGAGCATTCCAGGATTTTTTTTTATTTGACTGCTACAGGGGCTGTGAAGTTAGTGTAGTTTATAATAGAGTGTCTGTACTTGATGGTGATCTCGCAATTCTGTGATTTTTGGCCCAATGTTTATTTTTAATAGCATCCAAAATTACTGACGTCTCAGGTTTTCCTAGAGTGCAGTGTGGCCCCCGTACATTACATCACTAGTCAGGTGATCAAATGGAGCCTTCTTTTGCTTCAATGAGTCGAGCGACTGCTCGGTGGGAGGTAGATCATGCTGGAGTGAATTGTAAGTTTGCAAGAGTTGAAGGCACCCTGGTTAGAAAACATTGGTCTATTGCATTGAAGGGAGCACATGTATTTTTTAATGGGTGGGGTGGCTGATGTGTGGAAGGAAGAAAAATGACCTCACACTTACAAACAAGGAATTATGGGACTTGTCATTCGAGGGAGGGAACTCCAACAGGAAATATCCAATTCACAAAAGAGCCACAGCGTTATGGTTAACTCAGAAGGCAAGCACGGATCCTTTCTAAGCATATCCATTATGGTGGATAACCCCTTTAAAATCAATGCATGCCTATAAAAATAGCAACCTTTATTAATAAAATATTATTTTGTATACATTTTTGTCAGTGACTTTATTTTTGTATAAGCAGTATTAGTTTTGGGAGTTCATGGTGAGCGAACCTGATTTATACTATGAGGGATTGTTATACATATCTAGTTTATTTGTTAACTGTTATACATGTAAATTTATTTCCGGACTGTCTTTGGTATATGCACTTAGAAAGTGTATGTATACACTTGGTTCAGCTATATACCTCACTCATTAATGTATTGATAGCATAATTGTGCCTGTACAAAACCAATGTAAGGAGAACAGGAAAATCAAAATGTCAAAAATAGATGTCTGTTTATCATCTTGTTATAGATACATGTCAATAGATCTTTAAATGTTTTCCCTGACATCATCCCTCCTCTCTCCGCACTCAGCAGCTGTTGCTGTACATCCAGTGACCTCTTTAGAGGTGCAAATCAGAATAGGAAGAAAACCTCTGAAATAAGTCTGTTCCACATACAAGTGGTAAGGATTCAAGTATGAAGTAAGGTTATTACAATAGGCAACACTATAACAACATTTCTGTAGCCTGAGTTACAAGGGCAAATGTTAGCAGAGTGATTTAAAAAGATTAAAATAGTTGCATGATTGGGACTTTGTAAACTATATACTGTCATGTGGGATTATCAAGTGGACTGATCTGTAATACTCTATGTCCCCAAATTTACTGTAAGTCCATCCTGTCATTGAAGAGGACTAGAGGCCTTTTCTTTAATCAGCGAACATCAATGAAGGCCTAATAGACGCTGTATTATTAGATATTCTAAATTAGTGAAGGTCACATAAAACAGAACCACCAGGAAGAAAGACTTTGATATTTTCAAAGGGGTTTTACAATCTTAGTCTGGGTTCACTTGAGCGTCGGAGATCCATTCTAGGGGCTCTGTCACAGATCCCATTTAATTAGCAGGATCTGACCGGGCAAAACAATGCTGCAAGCATTCTCTATGGGAGTTGTAGGAGATTGCGGAGTACAGCACTCAGCAACCCCTTAAAGGGGTACTCCGCCCCTGGCATTTTATCCCCTATCCAAAGTATAGGGGATAAGATGTTAGATCGTCGCAGTCCCGCTACTGGGGACCCCGGGGATCACTGCTGCGGCACCCCGTCATCATTACTGCACAGAGCGAGTTAGCTCTGTGCGTAATGACGGGCGATACAGGGGCCGGAGCAGCGTGACATCATGGCTCATCCCCTTAATGCAAGTCTATAGCAGAGGGCGTGACGACCGCCACGCCCCCTCTCATAGACTTGTATTGACGGGGCGGGCCATGACGTCACGAGGGGCGGAGCCGTGACGTAACGATGCTCCGGCCCCTGTATTTCCCATCATTACGTGCAGAGCGATCTCGCTCTGCGCAGTAATGATGGCGGGTGTTACGCCTAGCGCTCCGGGTCCCCGCTCCTCCCCGGAGCGCGTACGGCGTCTCTCTCTCCGCAGCGCCCCGGTCGGTCCCGCTGACCGGGAGCGCTGCACTGTCATGGCCGTCGGGGATGCGATTCGCACAGCGGGACGCGCCCGCTCGCGAATCGCATCCCAGGTCACTTACCCATTCCCGTCCCCTGCTGTCATGTGCTGGCGCGCGCGGCTCCGCTCTCTAGGGCGCGCGCGCGCCAGCTCCCTGAGACTTAAAGGGCCAGTGCACCAATGATTGGTGCCTGGCCCAATTAGCTTAATTGGCTTCCACCTGCTCCCTGGCTATATCTGATCTCCTCCCTTGCACTCCCTTGCCGGATCTTGTTGCCTTGTGCCAGTGAAAGCGTTTTTGTGTGTCCAAAGCCTGTGTACCAGAACTTCTGCTATCCACCCTGACTACGAACCTTGCCGCCTGCCCCCGACCTTCTGCTACGTCCGACCTTGCTTCTGTCTACTCCCTTGTACCGCGCCTATCTTCAGCAGCCAGAGAGGTTGGGCCGTTGCTAGTGGATACGACCTGGTCACTACCGCCGCAGCAAGACCATCCCGCTTTGCGGCGGGCTCTGGTGAAAACCAGTAGTGACTTAGAACCGGTCCACTAGCACGGTCCACGCCAATCCCTCTCTGGCACAGAGGATCCACCT
Source organism: Hyla sarda (assembly GCF_029499605.1). Lineage (NCBI taxonomy): Eukaryota > Metazoa > Chordata > Amphibia > Anura > Hylidae > Hyla > Hyla sarda. The sequence continues at coordinate 263,671,358 of NC_079193.1, forward strand.
CCTGCCAGCCGGCATCGTGACAGTTTTTCCACCGTGGTGATATCAGAGATATAAGGCAGAGGGACCTCAGCGGGATCCATGGCCGGATCTACTGTCACGATGCCAGCTGGCAGGAGGTGGATCCTCTGTGCCAGAGAGGGATTGGCGTGGACCGTGCTAGTGGACCGGTTCTAAGTCACTACTGGTTTTCACCAGAGCCCGCCGCAAAGCGGGATGGTCTTGCTGCGGCGGTAGTGACCAGGTCATATCCACTAGCAACGGCTCAACCTCTCTGGCTGCTGAAGATAGGCGCGGTACAAGGGAGTAGACAGAAGCAAGGTCGGACGTAGCAGAAGGTCGGGGGCAGGCGGCAAGGTTCGTAGTCAGGGTGGATAGCAGAAGTTCTGGTACACAGGCTTTGGACACACAAAAACGCTTTCACTGGCACAAGGCAACAAGATCCGGCAAGGGAGTGCAAGGGAGGAGATCAGATATAGCCAGGGAGCAGGTGGAAGCCAATTAAGCTAATTGGGCCAGGCACCAATCATTGGTGCACTGGCCCTTTAAGTCTCAGGGAGCTGGCGCGCGCGCGCCCTAGAGAGCGGAGCCGCGCGCGCCAGCACATGACAGCAGGGGACGGGAACGGGTAAGTGACCTGGGATGCGATTCGCGAGCGGGCGCGTCCCGCTGTGCGAATCGCATCCCCGACGGCCATGACAGTGCAGCGCTCCCGGTCAGCGGGACCGACCGGGGCGCTGCGGAGAGAGAGACGCCGTACGCGCTCCGGGGAGGAGCGGGGACCCGGAGCGCTAGGCGTAACAGTACCCCCCCCCCTCCCAGTCCAGTCAGGCAAGCCTCGGTGCCTCCTCATGGCCCTCGTCCTGGTGTCACACTGCCCCGTGCCAGGCCTCGCCCTCTGCCCTCCCTCCCCATTCCCACTCCTGCTGTACTGCCTGCCGTTGAGGAATCCCTCCATCCTTTCCCGGTGTCCTCATCCCAGGGGAGGCAGTTACCGGACAAAGAGAAGGGGAGACCTAAGGGGGGGGGGTACTGTTACGCCTAGCGCTCCGGGTCCCCGCTCCTCCCCGGAGCGCGTACGGCGTCTCTCTCTCCGCAGCGCCCCGGTCGGTCCCGCTGACCGGGAGCGCTGCACTGTCATGGCCGTCGGGGATGCGATTCGCACAGCGGGACGCGCCCGCTCGCGAATCGCATCCCAGGTCACTTACCCGTTCCCGTCCCCTGCTGTCATGTGCTGGCGCGCGCGGCTCCGCTCTCTAGGGCGCGCGCGCGCCAGCTCCCTGAGACTTAAAGGGCCAGTGCACCAATGATTGGTGCCTGGCCCAATTAGCTTAATTGGCTTCCACCTGCTCCCTGGCTATATCTGATCTCCTCCCTTGCACTCCCTTGCCGGATCTTGTTGCCTTGTGCCAGTGAAAGCGTTTTTGTGTGTCCAAAGCCTGTGTACCAGAACTTCTGCTATCCACCCTGACTACGAACCTTGCCGCCTGCCCCCGACCTTCTGCTACGTCCGACCTTGCTTCTGTCTACTCCCTTGTACCGCGCCTATCTTCAGCAGCCAGAGAGGTTGAGCCGTTGCTAGTGGATACGACCTGGTCACTACCGCCGCAGCAAGACCATCCCGCTTTGCGGCGGGCTCTGGTGAAAACCAGTAGTGACTTAGAACCGGTCCACTAGCACGGTCCACGCCAATCCCTCTCTGGCACAGAGGATCCACCTCCTGCCAGCCGGCATCGTGACAGCGGGGTGCCGCAGCAGTGATCCCAGGGGTCCCCAGCAGCGGGACCGCGGCGATCTGACATCTTATCCCCTATCCTTTGGATAGGGGATAAGATGTCTAGGGGCGGAGTACCCCTATAAAGGGGTACTCCGGTGGAAAACTTATTTTTTTTAATCAACCGGTGCCAGAAAGTTAAACAGATTTGTAAATTACTTCTATTAAAAAAAATCTTAATCCTTCCAATATTTATTAGCCGCTGAATACTACAGAGGAAATTATTTTATTTTTGGAACACAGTGCTCTCTGCTGACATCATGACCACAGTGCTCTCTGCTGACATCTCTGTCCATTTTAGGAACTGTCCAGAGCAGCACATGTTTTCTATGGGGATTTTCTCCTACTCGGGACAGTTCTTAAAATGGACAGAGGTGTCAGCAGAGAGCACTGTGGTCATGATGTCAGCAGAGAGCTCTGTGTTCCAAAAAGAAAAGAATCTCCTCTGTAGTATTCAGCAGCTAATAAGTACTGGAAGGGTTAAGATTTTTTAATAGAAGTAATTTACAAATCTGTTTAACTTTCTGGCACCAGTTGACAAAAAAAAAAGTTTTCCACCGGAGTACCCCTTTAAATCGCCCGCAATCTGGCAGGGGCAAGTCAGGTGCCTGGCTGTCACAACAGTTTATATCTGTTTCTGTTTTCTCTTTAAAAGTGTACACAGTGCTCTCAATGAGAACTGAATAAAGGCCGTACAGTGATCGCCATGTAATCCCAGATAAGTTCTGTCAGTGTCTAACATTCTCCAGGGTGCACACATGACCTCTTGCATATTGTGTGATATGTTTAATATATATATAACAATATCACTGACAATTTCCATGATTTTCATTTAGAAATATCAGCATTTTAATTTAAAGCTATCAAAGATCTGAAAGACACAATAATATTACAGTAGTGAAACAAGGTTTATTGGATAAACAGAAAATGTACAATATGCATCAAAATAAAAGTAGACAGCTGCATACATTTCGTCACCCTTCTTATTTTGTTGAATACCTGTAACTGGAACACACAATTGGTTTGGTGGCTCATTAAAGGGGTACTCCAGTGCAAAACATTTTTTTTTTCATATCAACTGGTACCAGAAAGTTAAACAAATTTGTAAATGAGTTCTATTAAAAAATCTTAATCCTTCCAGTACTTATCAGCTGCTGTATGCTCAACAGGAAGTTGAGTTGTTCTTTTCAGTCTGACCACAGTGCTCTCTGCTGACACCTTTGTCTGTGTCAGGAACTGTCCAGAGTAGGATCAAATCCCCATAGCAAACCTCTCCTGCTCTGGACAGTTCCTGACACGGACAGAGGTGGCAGCAGAGAGCACTTTGATCAGACTGAAAAGAACAACTCAACTTCCTCTGGAGCATACAGCAGCTGATAAGTACTAGAAGGATTAAGATTTTTTAATAGAAGTAATTTACAAATCTGTTTAACTTTCTGGTACCAGTCGATTAGAAACAAAATTGTTTTCCAACGGAGTACCCTTTTTAGCCTTGAACTTCATTGACAGGTGCATCCAATCATGAGAAAAGGTATTTAAAGAGGCCCTTGAAAAACTTTTTATGTTTTGTTGTACTACTGATGAGGTGGCTTTTTAAAATATACATTTATAATAAAAAAAATCTAAAAAGAAATTAGCCAAGACTAGGGGTCATCTGTCTTTATGTAGACAGACTACTCTGTATTTTGCAGCATACTGGATACCAGATGTAAAGTGTGTTGGTATCCAGTATAGGAGATCACCATTGCACCACTACAGCCTTCAGCTGTTCCTAAACTACAACTCCCATGATAGGAGTTGTAGTTTTAAAACAGTTGGGGGTACAATCTTTGTAAAACTCAGCGTTAGAGCTGTGTATTCTCCAGCTGTGTGCCTCCAGTTCTTGCAAAACTACAGACAAAGGATGTGTGGGCATGTTGGGAGTTGTAGTTTTGCAACAGCTAACGGCAACATTGCTCTAACACAATACTTTACAAACACTTAAGCTCCAGCTGTTACAAAACTATAACTCCCAGCATGCTTGACTAGCCAAAGCTTTCTCTGACTCCTGAATGACAAAGAAGCTGATCAGATATTCAGGAGTCTGCGAAAGCTGAATGACACACATAGTGACAGCTATGTTGATTAGCATCCAGCTTTACTAGGAACAGATAGAAAATGTATGGGAAAAAATATATACTGTGCAGTGATTTGCAGACTGCCAGACTGCTCCCAGACTCAGAGAAGATGAGTCGTCACAGTGAGGGAGAGAGGGGACACACACTTCATTTTGGAATGCAGCTTCATTTTGGAAGAAGGTGCTGTGGACTCATGAAAATGGTCATTATGCGCGGCATTAAAAGAACACTTGGTGGAGGTTCCATCATGTCCATCTGTCCATGCTAGAGATGTTTTACAAGGAGGAATGGTCCAATATACCCTCATCCAGAATTCAGACACGTATTACAGAATATAGGAAGTGTTTAAAGGCCGGTATTTCTGGTATTTATGCACCTCTCTACTTTTGTTTTGATGCATATTGCACATTTTTCTATTTATCCAACACACCTCATTTCACTACTGATATATTACTATGTCTTTTAGATATTTGATAGCTCAAAATTAAATTGCTGATTCAAACACCCAATTATTTATAAATGAATATCATGGAAATTGTCAGGGGCACCTAAACCTTTGCATACGACTGTGCTACAAATAATAAACTACAGTACAAATAAAGGAAAGGATATGTCATCCCAAACTTTCTCCATAGTCACCCATTCACCTGGGATTTTATATATTACCCCTAATATGGAGAGAGCTTGGGAGATGAGTTCTCTCCATACCCGGTGGCTGTCGGCAGATCTGCTGTCATGGCAGCCCAAGGCATTTACTAGGCCTCCATGCCTGCCATCAGAGATCTGTTGGTACAGCCTGCCATAGGTAGGCTGTACTAGCAGATTGCATATTAAACAGATCAGTGTATGACATATGTATAGTATTGGTCTTTATGAGCAATAGAATGATTGCTTTTACAAGTCCCCTAATGGGATTAAAAAATAAAAATACCATGTGCCAGAATTGATGTTTTTTGGTCACATCACATCCCAGAAAAAATGGAATAAATAGGCTATAGAGGCCCATTAAAAAGTTATAGAGGTCAGAAAAGGGAATTAAAACATTATTTTGTTTGAATAAAAGTTTTTAAATTTAAATAGTAATATGTAATAAAACCTATATAAATTGCATAGTGCTGAACAGTAATATCAATTGACTAATTGCTATTAATCGTCCTTTATAAATATAAATAAACCCCTCCCCTAATAAAAATTTAAATTATCCCCCCTTTCCACATATTGCCAAGTGCAGATATGTCTAAACTATTAAAATATAATGTTTATGATCCTGTATGGTGAAGACTGTAAATATAAAAAACTACCAACGTCCAAAATTGCAGATTTTTTATCACATCACATCCCAGAAATAATGTAATAAAAAGTGATCGAAAAGTCAAATACATATCAATGTGGTACTGGGAAAAACTGCAGAGATAGCCCTCATACAGCTCTGTTTAAAATAAAAAAAAATTATAGGGGTCAGAATAGGAAAATGTTAAACATAATTATTTTGTTTAAAAATGTAGACTTTTTAAAAGCAGAACAATAATAGAAAAGCGTGTAAATATGGGTATTGTTTTAATCGCATTGACCCACAATAAAGAGAACATGTCATTTTTTACCATAGCATGCACTGTGTAAATATCAAACCCCCAAAAATTAGCAAAATTGCAGATTTCTTATAAATTTTTAGCCACAAATAATAATGTTGTTGCTTTCGCAGTACATTTTATGGTAAAATAAAAGGTGTCACTACAAGTTAAAATTAGTAGCGCAAAAGAGGAAAAAAATGAAAACACAAAAACTAACATTGGTTGTGTCTTCAAGGCCAAAATGGGCTGTGTCCTTAAGGGTTTCAATTTGCTTAATCGTGTTTTATTGTTAACCCCCCCCCCCCCCCCCCCCAACAAATATAAAAATATATCTTATGGTAAAATGAATGATAACATTACAAAGTTCAGTTGGTTCAAAAAATGGTAGATGTAGGTGGAACAATTAAATAATTATTAATTAAATTGAAGGAGAGGAGGAAAAAAAATAAAAGGCGAAAATCTAATTTAAGTGTTTATTAATGGGTTAAACAAGGGAAACAAGATACTAAAAAAACATGTATGTGTGTGTTTGTGTGCCTCAGTTACAGTGGAAAACAGCACCTTGTGAGGATTTTAGTCACTGACAGAACTTATCTTGGTTTGCCAGGGATTATATGGCGATCACTGTGGCTGCCTCTGTACGGTTCTCATTGAGCACTGTGTACATGGGCCTGCTACAGTATATGTCAGTATTTTTACTTCTATTATGGGATATACTGTCAGTGTACAGCCAGGATGTGGTGTGAATTAATCCTAACATACATTAGTAACAATAGTGGAAAATGATGACTGCCTATAAGTTTGCTACATGTATCAAACAAATAAAGGAATAAAAGAATTGTCTGGCTTCAATCTGTGAATAAAATCTAGATACCTAGATTGTATGTGCCGCATAGGGTAGAGGACAGTACAGCCCTGAACTCACCCCAACCACTGTCTCTACCTACTTGGATGATCTCTCCCCTGATGGACCACAGTCCATATACTCATGTGATGCATGGGGCTTAAAGGGTTACTCCGCTCCCCAGCATCCGGAACATTGAGTTCCTTAACGCTGTGTGTGGGCTTCCATGTTCACGCCCACCCCCTCGTAACGTTATGGCCTGCCCCCCTCAATGATAGACTTGCATTGAGGGGGCGGGACGTGACATTACATGACGGGGCATGACGTCACGAGAGGGCGGGCATGAACACGGAAGCCCGCACACAGCGTTCAGGAACTCAATGTTCCAGACGCTGGGGAGCAGAGTAACCCTTTAAACAAAAAAGAGATGTCAGGCAAATGCCAGAATCCAGACAACGGCAGTACAGGCTACAGGAATGCGACTGACAGTAGACACTCCAATCATGGTCACAGTATCTTATTTAAATCTGGCACAGACAGACAGCGTGTCTGATTGGCCCAGTGTTCGCACTGTGAAATAGGCTAGCCCCGCCGTCACCTCAGCTGGCAGCCATAGCAATAGACCACGGCTGTCAGTGGCTGGGAGTGGAGACTATAGTCTCCTCTAGATCTTGGCAAGGTAAGTTCCTCCAACATGTATAACATAGTAAACTAAATCCGAACTATCTAAATATAGCTGAAAAAGTTGTGTCCCTGGTGCTTAAGTATTAAAGTAAAATTACATATTTATAAAGCATAAACTTTTTCACACAAAACAGTCTCTTATATTTTATAGCTTGTAAAATATCAATTCATCATTTCATTTAGGCAATTGTTGACTTTTGGCAGCAACAACAGCGAACAAGATGTGTAATTTATAACAACGGTCTATATTATTTAGAATTGTAGAAATATATATTATTCAATGCATTTAGAAAGTTTTTAGACACTCACTTTTTTCACATTTTGTTGCGGCCTAAAAAAAAAAAAAAAAAATCTTTTCTCCCCATCATTTTGCACTCAATACCCCATAATAAAAATGTGAAAATAGAATTTAAGAAATGTCTGCAAATTTATTATAAATCGAAATCTAAAATCATAAACAAAAGCTTTTTCTTTCTATGATTAAGAAAAAACTGTCCAGTGCCCAGAGACTGGATTGTGTGAAAGCACCAATCGGGAGAAAGGTACAAAAGAAAAAATTCAGCAGCACTGAAAGTTCTTAAGAGCATAGTAACCTATTACAGTGGAGCAAAACAGTATTTAGTCAGCCACCAATTGTGCAAGTTATCCCACTTAAAAAGATGATCGGGGCCTGTAATTGTCATCATAGGTATACTTCAACTATGAGAGACATAATGAGAAAAAAAATCTATAAAATCACATTGTCTGATTTTGTTGTATTTGCAAATTACGGTCGAAAATAAGTATTTGGTCACCTACAAACAAGCAAGATTTCTGGCTCTCACAGACCTGTAACTTCTTCTTTAAGAGTCTCCTCTGTCCTCCAATCATTACCTGTATTAATGCAACCTTTTTGAACTTGTTATCAGTATAAAAGACACCTGTCCACAACCTCAAACAGTCACACTCCAAACTCCACTATGGCCAAGACCAAAGAGCAGTCAAAGGACACCAGAAACAAACTTGCAGACCTTCACCAGGCTGGGAAGACTGAATCTGCAATAGGCAAGCAGCTTGGTGTGAAGGAATCAACTGTGGAAGCAATTATTAAAACAATGGAAGACATACAAGACCACTGATAATCTCCCTCGATCTGGGGCTCCACGCAAGATCTCACCCCGTGGTGTCAAAATTACCACATATACGGTGAGGAAAAAATTCCAGAACCACACGGGGGGACCTAGTGAATGACCTGCAGAGAGCTGGGGCCAGAGTAACAAAGGCCACCATCTGTAAGACACTACACCGCCAGGAACTCAAATCATGCAGTGCCAGATGTGTCCCCTGCTTAAGCCAGTACATGTCCGGGCCCGTCTGAAGTTTGTTAGAGAGCATTTGGATGATCCAGAAGAGGATTGGGAGAATGTCATATGGTCAGATGAAGCCAATGTAGAACTTTTTGGTAAAAACACAATGCGTCGTGTTTGGAGGAAAAAGAATGCTGAGTTGCATCGAAAGAACATTCTGTGAAGCATGGGGGTGGAAACATCATGCTTTGAGCTATTTTTCTGCTAAGTGACCAGGACGACTGATCAGTGTAAAGGAAAGAATGAATGTGGCCATGTATCGTGAGATTTTGAGTGAAAACATCCTTCCATCAGCAAGGGCATTGAAGATGAAACGTGACTGGGTCTTTCAGCATGACAATGATCCCAAACACACAGCCCGGGCAATGAAGGAGTGGCTTCGTAAGAAGCATTTCACGGTCCTGGAGTGGCCTAGCCAGTCTCCAGATCTCAACCCCATAGAAAACCTTTGGAGTGAAACAAAACATCACTACTCTAGAGGAGATCTGCATGAGGGAATGGGCCAAAATACCAGCAACAGTTTGTGAAAACCTTGTGAAGACTTACAGAAAACGTTGCTGTCATTGCCAACAAATGGTATATAACAAAGTATTGAGATGAACTTTTGTTATTGACCAAATATATATTTTCCACCATAATTTGCAAATAAATTCTTTAAAAATCAGACAATGTAATTGTTTGTTTTTTCTTTTCTCATTATGTCTCTCATAGTTGAGGTATACCTATGATGACAATTACAGGCCTCTCTCATCTTTTGAGTATTACATTTCTTGTTTATTTTAAATAATACATATCCACACACATAAACAAAACCAATATATCCCCACACATTACAATAAATTTTCCCCTCCATTTCCAGTCTATAACAAGAAAAATCTCCAATATTTAACTAAAAAGTAGTATAATAATACTTGCATGGTCCAACCAATTCAGCATTGACCCAAGTCTCCCAAATAGGGGCCTTATTGCCCCCTCTTTCTCGCAGTCCATTCTATGACATTATAGAATTTGGGTCATTGCTAATTTTAGCAAGACCAAACCAAACTTAACCAAATTATATAAATCAATAGCCTAGCTACTATTGTTAAAAAAAAACAAAAAAACTTCATATGTCGCTTTTCCTATTTTTAAATAAAATTAAAATTATTGGGATTAGAGTGATTGCTAATATTTGGTACGACCCAGTCAAGCTTATCCAAATGACATAGATGTATAGCTTCTTAACCCCCTACTGCACGGCTTTAAATCCCCGCCAAATGCATAAAATAACTCCTATTTTACAATTACAGCACTGGGAAATCAACTCTCTACTATGTTTACATCTAACAGTTTTTCCTGGAGCCATGTTTTCTCTCACATTGCTACAGTTAACTTAATGAAAGTAGGGGAATATCGCACTAAGCAAAAAAAAAAAAAAAAAAAAAACCCAAGTAACATATAACAAGACATACACAATAGGGAACACACATTAGGATAAGGATTCTTCCTCCGGTAATATAGAAATTATGTAGTACTTGCCTGGTCTAGCCAATCCAGTATTGCCCCAGATCTCCTAAATAGAGACCATTCTGCCCACACTTTCTCGAAGTCCTCCAATAAGTCATTATCTAGGGCCCTATGTTCCTCCATTCTCTGTAGTTTATCCAGGGCCTCCAACCACACAATCCAAGTTAATGATACATTCGATTTCCAAGATCTAGCTATCATTTGCCTCACTGCTATTATGAAAAAGCTTAGTAGATCTCCTCTTATATTTTTATAGGGAATTTCAGTTAGAAAGATTAGGGTCATTGCTGGAGTTGGCGAGACCCGGTTAGACATAACCAAGTTATATAGGTCTATAACCTCCAGCCACAATCTGTGTACACTCGTACATCCCCACCAAATGTGTAACATATCTCCTATCTTGCTATTACAACGCCAGCAGGTCGGTGACTTACTTGGGTAACATCTATTGACTTTTTCTGGGGTCAAATACCATTGTGTCATTATCTTGTAATTTAGCTCTTGTATTTTAGTAGATATAGATATTTTGGGGGAGATTTATCAAAACCTGTGCAGAGGAAGAGTTGCCCAGTTGTCCATAGCAACCAATCAGATCCCTTCTTTCATTTTTAGCAAGGCCTCTACAAAATGAAAGAAGTGATCTGATTGGTTGCTATGGGCAACTGGGCAACTTTTCCTCTGCACAGGTTTGATAAATCTCCCCATTTGTGTGTAAGGATATATGCCTTCCGCCATTCATCTTTATGGACAGGCATACCCATATCTCTTGACCATTTATTTTCTAATGGGTGTTTATATCCCTCATATCCCCCCTTTTGGCAGAGGACATAGATCTTTGCCAAAAGATGTTTGTGGTTCTCTTTTGCAACACATAGTTCTTCAAAAGATGTCAAGGGGGTATGTAGTGAATTTCTCTTGTTTAGGAAATTAATACAGCTTCTCAATTGGAAGTAATGTATCCAACTCCCTTTAACAAATATTCCCTCTTTTAACAACTCATTGAGTGGTTTTAGCCCCCCTATATCCATAATATCTTTTATCCTAAGTTCTTGTGTTCTCTTAGACAAAATTTGGCAATTCCCCAATATATCCTTATTATCCAATATTGGCATTAAGGGACCTGGTATATTAACGAGTTTATATTTATTTGAAAAGTTTCGCCAAACCTCATATAGGTTTTTAAATAGTGATGGTATTTTCATATTATCCATATTCAATTTATCTATCCAGAATCCCCCCCCCCCCCCCCCCCCAATGAAAGAGTAGGTAATAGAATGTGGAATATTTTTTCAGGTTTTGACAAACAAGAAAATTTTAGATGAGCCTTCCTACTCTTCCACATAACCTTATTGATGTTTTTATTTAATTATTATTTTTTTAATTAGTAGCAAGGTTACCGGGGGGGGGGGGGGTCTGAAATATATATAATAAAGGAGGAAACACATCCATTTTTAATACATTTATTCTACCAAACCATGATATCATTAAATAGCTCCATTTGTCCAAGTCTTTCTCAATTCAATTAAGTATAGGAATACAGTTCAATAAATACAATTTGCTCAGGTCCAAAGGGATCAATACTCCCAAATAACTACTGTATGAATCAGTCCATTTAAATGCAAAGTGAGGTTCCAACTGTTCTCTATCTTGTTGTGGAATATTTAAGTTTAATATTTCAGATTTTTGGACATTTACTGTGAAATTGCTCAATTTACCAAATATTACAAATTCTTGGAGAACGGAGGGAAGGCTTGTCTTTGGGGAGGTAACAAATATTAATAAGTAATCTGAAAACAATGCTAGTTTATGTTTACGAGAACCGATCTGAATCCCCAGAATTGTCTCATTAGCTCTAATGGAATTTGCTAAGGATTCCATGACCAAGATATATAAATAAGGGGACAAGGGACATCCTTGTCTGGTTCCATTTTTAATCAGGAAGCTACCTGAAAGTTCAAAATTTACTCTAACCCGGGCGCTTGGTTCCCTATATAAGGCCATTATCCAATTTTTAATTTGCTTCCCCATCCCTGCTTCCACAAGTGTCTCCTCCAGGAAACCCCAATCTACACTATCAAAAGCTTTTTCTGCGTCTACTGTCAATAGGCATGTTGGGGTCTGCGAAGAGACTGCGAAAGCAGTGCAGTTGTTCTAATCACTGTTACGCCTAGCGCTCCGGGTCCCCGCTCCTCCCCGGAGCGCTCACGGCGTCTTTCTCCCTGCAGCTCCCCGGTCAGCGCTGACCGGGAGCGCTGCTCTGCCATGGCCGTTGGGGATGCGATTCGCACAGCGGGACGCGCCCGCTCGCGAATCGCATCCCAGGTCACTTACCCGTTCCCGTCTCCTGCAGTCATGTGCTGGCGCGCGCGGCTCCGCTCTCTAGGGCGCGCGCGCGCCAGCTCCCTGAGACTTAAAGGGCCAGTGCACCAATGATTGGTGCCTGGCCCAATTAGCTTAATTGGTTCCCACCTGTTCCCTGGCTATATCTAGTCTCCTCCCTTGCACTCCCTTGCCGGATCTTGTTGCCTTAGTGCCAGTGAAAGCGTTCCTTGTGTGTTTAATAGCCTGTGTACCAGTACCTTTGCTATCTCCCCTGACTACGAACCTTGCCGCCTGCCCCCGACCTTCTGCTACGTCCGACCTTGCTACTGCCTACTCCCTTGTACCTCGCCTTTCTTCAGTATCTTCAGCAGCCAGAGAGGTGAGCCGTTGCTAGTGGATACGACCTGGTCACTACCGCCGCAGCAAGACCATCCCGCTTTGCGGCGGGCTCTGGTGAAAACCTGTAGTGGCTTAGAACCGGTCCACTAGCGCGGTCCTCGCCAATCCCTCTCTGGCACAGAGGATCCACCTCCTGCCAGCCGGCATCGTGACAGTAGATCCGGCCATGGATCCCGCTGAAGTTCCTCTGCCAGCTGCCGCCGACCTCCCTACATTGGTCGCCCGACAAGAGCACCAGCTGTCGTACTTGACCACCATGCTACAGCAGCTCCAGTCACAGCAACAGCAGCAACAGTCACAGCTACAGCAAGTTCAGTCTCAGCTACAGCAGCAACAACCATCTCCTCCGCCAGCTCCTGCACCCCTTCCGCAGCGACTGGCCACTCCTAGCCTCCGCCTGTCTTTGCCAGACAAATTTAATGGGGACTCTAAGTTTTGCCGTGGCTTCCTTTCGCAATGTTCTCTGCACTTGGAGATGATGTCGGACCTGTTTCCTACTGAAAGGTCTAAGGTGGCTTTCGTAGTCAGCCTTCTCTCTGGAAAAGCCCTGTCATGGGCCACACCGCTCTGGGACCGCAATGACCCCGTCACTGCCTCTGTTCACTCCTTCTTCTCGGAAATTCGAAGTGTCTTTGAGGAACCTGCCCGAGCCTCTTCTGCTGAGACTGCCCTGCTGAACCTGGTCCAGGGTAATTCCTCCGTTGGCGAGTACGCCATACAATTCCGTACTCTTGCTTCTGAACTATCCTGGAATAATGAGGCTCTCTGCGCGACCTTTAAAAAAGGCCTATCCAGCAACATTAAAGATGTTCTGGCCGCACGAGAGACTCCTGCTAGCCTGCATGAACTCATTCATCTAGCCACTCGCATTGACATGCGTTTTTCTGAGAGGCATCAAGAGCTCCGCCAGGAAAAAGACTTAGATCTCTGGCCACCTCTCCCACAGTCTCCACTGCAATCTGCGCCTAGGCCTCCCGCCGAGGAGGCCATGCAAGTGGATCGGTCTCGCCTGACCCTGGAAGAGAGGAATCGCCGTAAGGAAGAGAATCTTTGTCTGTACTGTGCCAGTACTGAACATTTTCTGGTGGATTGCCCAATCCGTCCTCCACGTCTGGGAAACGCACGCTCGCACTCTGCTCTCGTGGGTGTGGCGTCTCTTGTTGCCAAGTCGGCTTCTCCACGTCTCACGGTACCTGTTCGGATTTCCACTTCAGCCAGCTCTCCCCTCTCAGCCGTGGCCTGCCTGGACTCTGGAGCTTCTGGGAACTTTATTCGGGAGTCCATTGTGAATAAATTCCGTATTCCGGTGACCCGTCTTGTCAAGCCACTCCGCATTTCCGCGGTCAACGGAGCCAGGTTGGACTGTACCATACGTTTCCGCACGGAGCCCCTTCTTATGAGCATCGGATCTCATCACGAGAGGATTGAACTTTTGGTCCTCCCCAATTGCACCTCGGAGATTCTCCTTGGACTTCCCTGGCTTCAACTTCATTCCCCAACCCTGGATTGGTCCACTGGGGAGATCAAGAGTTGGGGGTCCTCTTGTTCCAAGAACTGTCTAAAACCGGTTCCCAGTAACCCTTGCCGTAACTCTGTGGTTCCTCCTGTATCCGGTCCCCCTAAGGTCATTAAGGACTCTGCCTGTCACAGGAAATGCCCTTCCCCCCCTCCCAGTTCCATCAGGCAAGCTTCTGTGTCCCCTCATGGCCCTCGTCCTGGTGTCACACTGCCCCGTGCCAGGTCTCGCCCTCTGCCCTCTCTCCCCATTCCTACTCCTGCGGTTCTGCCTGCCGTTGAGGAATCCCTCCATCCTTTCCCGGTGTCCTCATCCCAGGGGAGGCAGTTACCCGATAAAGAGAAGGGGAGACCTAAGGGGGGGGGTACTGTTACGCCTAGCGCTCCGGGTCCCCGCTCCTCCCCGGAGCGCTCACGGCGTCTTTCTCCCTGCAGCTCCCCGGTCAGCGCTGACCGGGAGCGCTGCTCTGCCATGGCCGTTGGGGATGCGATTCGCACAGCGGGACGCGCCCGCTCGCGAATCGCATCCCAGGTCACTTACCCGTTCCCGTCTCCTGCAGTCATGTGCTGGCGCGCGCGGCTCCGCTCTCTAGGGCGCGCGCGCGCCAGCTCCCTGAGACTTAAAGGGCCAGTGCACCAATGATTGGTGCCTGGCCCAATTAGCTTAATTGGTTCCCACCTGTTCCCTGGCTATATCGAGTCTCCTCCCTTGCACTCCCTTGCCGGATCTTGTTGCCTTAGTGCCAGTGAAAGCGTTCCTTGTGTGTTTAATAGCCTGTGTACCAGTACCTTTGCTATCTCCCCTGACTACGAACCTTGCCGCCTGCCCCCGACCTTCTGCTACGTCCGACCTTGCTACTGCCTACTCCCTTGTACCTCGCCTTTCTTCAGTATCTTCAGCAGCCAGAGAGGTGAGCCGTTGCTAGTGGATACGACCTGGTCACTACCGCCGCAGCAAGACCATCCCGCTTTGCGGCGGGCTCTGGTGAAAACCTGTAGTGGCTTAGAACCGGTCCACTAGCGCGGTCCTCGCCAATCCCTCTCTGGCACAGAGGATCCACCTCCTGCCAGCCGGCATCGTGACAATCACGTTGTCCCTGGCTTCTCGATCTGAGATAAATCCGACTTGTTCTCTATTTATCAATTTAGGAATAATATTATGTAAACGGTTCGCAATAATTTTAGAAAAGATTTTCATGTCTATGTTAATTAAGTATAGTTTTCACATAGGGTTAAATCCTTCCCAGTTTTAGGTATCAATATAATATGAGTCTGTAGAGATTGTGGTGTAAATGGACATGTAGATGAAATAGAATTGTATACTCTAGTCATAAAAGGGGATAAAATCTTACCAAATAAAAAAAAATAAAAAAAAACGGGATGTCAGCCCATCAGGCCCTGGGCTCTTCCCGATTTTAAGTTGATTTATTACTGTTTCAATCTCTGTTTGAGTAAAATCCTGTTCTATTTCCCCCCTTTCTTCTAATAAAATTTTAGTTAAATAATTTTTTCGTAAATAGTCCACTTTCTCCTTAGTGGATGCCTGTTGTACTGCCCCAAATAAGTTATAGAGATCTCTATAATAATTATAGAACTCTCCCAGTATCTTAGTTGGGCCATGTACCATTGGGCCTAGTGTGGATTGTAAAGCTGTAATCTGCTTTTTCTCTGTTCGGGGGTGTAAAAGGTTAGCTAATGTATGGCCACACTTATTATCATATTCATATCCTCTCTGTCTGATTTTATCTCTGATACGTAATGATCGTTGGTCTAAATATAACAATATCTCTTTCCTTAAATTTGAAATCTCTGCTTTCAATTGAACACTGGGATTTATTTTGTTACTATCATCTTTTTCCCTTAAAGGGGTTCTCTGGCGCTATGCCATCTTATCCCCTATCCAAAGGATAGGGGATAAGATGCCTGACCGCCGGAGTCCTGCCGCTGGGGACCCCCGTGATCTTCCACGCACACCCCCTTAGAATAAGCTCCCGGGGCGTGCTTGCTCTAGGTCTGATTACTAGCGATCACAGGGATGGAGCATAGTGACGTCACGGCTCCGCCCCCGTGTGACATCACACTCCGCCCCCTCAATGCAAGCCTCCTCCATAGGCTTGCATTGAGGGGGTGGAGCCGTGACATCACACGGGGCGGAGCCGTGACATCACTGTGCTCCTTCCCTGTGATCGCTAGTAATCAGACCCGGAGCGAGCACGCTCCGGGGGCTGATTCTAACGGGGTGCGCGTGGAAGATCACGGGGTCCCCAGCGGCAGGACCCCCGCGGTCAGGCATCTTATTCCCTATCCCTTGGATTGGGGATAAGATGTCTTAGCGCTGGAGTACCCCTTTAAGCTAATACATTTCCTAATTTTTGAGTTTGCTCTTTTTTGATCCTAGAGCCATGGGAGATAAAAATTCCCATTAGTACACATTGGAAGAGATGTTGTATCCTTTTCATTCATCTCTTTAAATTCTAGAACTGTATTATTAATTTCTGATATACATTTATCATCTCTTAACAAATTATCGTCCAATCGCCATGTCAATGTTTTCCCCTTTTTACCATATTTTTCTAATTTTGCATATACCGATGCATGATCTGACCAGATTGGAATATTGATCGAACACTTGGGCCCCATATCTAAAAATTCCTGAGATACAAAAAATATCATCCAACCTCGCATAGCTATTATGTGACACTAAGTAATGACTGTAATCTCTAGTTGTCGGATGTAATATTCTGCAATGATCCACAAGTTTCAATGCTGACAATTCTCTTTTAAAATATTTCAAGGATAATAGAGATAGTGTCGTTTTACCGGTTGATGGGTCTAAAGTAGGGTTCACTGGAATGTTGAAATCTCCTCCCATTATTATCTTGGAGCCAGATGCAAAATTGTCCAGCTCTTTCAGTATCCTGGAGCCAAACGTCACCTGTCCTCTATTGGGGAAATATACTTTTTGGCAAAACTAATAAAGTTCCTTCTATCTTTAGTTTAATAAACAGATATCTTCCTTCTAAATCTATTTTCTTACTCAATATATCATACGAAAGTGATTTATGTAATGCAATAGATACTCCCCCTTTTTTGGCTAGTGGATGTGGGGCATGAAACCAGTTAGGGTAGGTAGTATTATTGCACTTAGGGATTTGTAATATCTTAAAGTGAGTCTCCTTAATAAACAATATATGTACTCCTTTTTTCTGAAAGCTCCACATTATCTGTTTTCTTTTTTTGGGAATATTCAAGCCCAGGGCATTGTATGTACTAAATGATAACCCTAATGATGACATGGAACAATTTTATTAATCTTCATGTTAGGGGCAAGGGCCAGAGGGAGAGATAGAGGGGGAGGGGGGTAGGAAGATACAAAAGAAAGGGGGATGTACATATACACATGCAGGGAAAAACAAAACAAAGCCACATGCATTGGCGGAAGATCGCATACTGCGATCCTACCTATCAACCTAATGACAACCTGTCTAAGCGGCTCACTTTACCGCGTACTCTACTGTAGACTACCAAGTAATTAACAGTTAATGGTCATCTCTCCCTACTACCTATTATCTAATTTTTCAATTATGGAGCATTGACACCTGATAAATGTGTAAATTAAGCTTATAAAATAAAGAAGGGTGGCAGGGGAAGGGGGAGAGGAGAAAAATCTCATCTTTTTAAGTGGGAGAACTTGCACAATTGGTAGCTGACTAATTACTTTTCTGCCCCACTGTATATTCTTAAAGGGGTACTCCGGTTGAATTTTTTTTTTTAAATCAACTGGTGCTAGAAAGTTAAAAAGATTAGTAAAGCTGCTGAATACTACAGAGTAAATTATTTTCTTTTTGGAACACAGTGCTCTCTGCTGACATCACGAGCACAGTGCTCTCTGCTGACATCTCTGTCCATTTTAAGAACTGTCTAGAGTAGGAGAAAATCCCCATAGCAAACATATGCTGCTCTGGACAGTTCCTAAAATGGACAGAGATGTCAGCAGAGAGCACTCTGCTTGTGATGTCAGCAGAGAGCTCTGTGTTCCAAAAAGAAAATAATTTCCTCTGTAGTATTCAGCAGCTAATAAGTACTGGAAAAATTTAGATTTTTTAATAGAAGTAATTTACAAATCAGTTTAACTTTGTTTTGATTAAAAAAAAAAGTTTTCCACCGGACCACCCCTTTAAACATAAAAAGTTTGTAACAACCAGTAGTCTTCATAGACCTGGCTTCCCTACCAAACTTAACAAAGTAATCAGGGAAAAAGGCCTTGATAATAGAGGTGATCAAGAACCCAATGGTCACGCTAGATGAGCTTAAAAGTCTATGTGAAGGTGGAAAAAATTTCCAGAAGGTCAACAACCATCACTGTGGCACTCCACCAAAATGGGCTTTATGGAAGAATGATCAGACTAAAGTCATTCCTCAGTAAAACACACATGAAAGCAGAGTGTGCTAAAAAGCACCTAAAGGACTCCCAGACTGCAAGAAACAAGATTATCTGCTCTGATAAAACCAATACTGAAGTTTTTGGCCTTAGTTCTAAGGGTAATTTCTTGAGGAAACCAGGCACTGCTCATCATCTGCCCAAGACCATCCCTACAGTGAGGCATGGTGGTGGCAGCATCACGCTGTTGGGGGGGTTGTGTAGCAGCTGGGGACTCATTAGGATTGAGGGAAAGCTACATGGAGCCAAGTACAGAGATATACTAAATAAAATCCTGATCCAGAGTTCTCTGGACCAGAGACTGGGCTGTAGATTTACCTTTGAACAAAACAATGAACCTAAGCACACATCCAAGAGAACACAGGAGTGGCTAAGGGACAATTGTGTGATTGTCCTTGAGAGAATCTGCATAGAAGAATTTCAATAAATCCCCAAATCCCGGTGTGCAAAAATTGTGGCATCATTCCCAAGAAGACTGGAGGATGTAATCTCCTCTAGAGGTGCTACAAGTACTGAGTAAAGGGTCTGAATACATATGTCTATGCAAATTTTAGTTTTTCCTTTTCAAAGATTTCTAACATTCTGTTTTTAGTTTGTCATTATAGGGTATTATGTGCAGAATGATGGAGGAAAGCTTGAATTTTTATTTATTTTTGTTTTAGCACAAAGCAGAAACAGAAAAAAGTGAAAGTCTGGATTATTGTGGTGGAAATGAGTGACCTTTAGTAAAATTTATGGGCTGTTTAAGAAGAGTTTTGTTCTTGCAGGGCTACTATTTTCAGATACTCAGTGTGGCCTAAATACCAGTCCAGTGCCAGCAATGCATTGTGGGTATTACAGGAGGGAATCCTCGTAAGAAGTGTTGAAATCTTCTCAATATACAGTTTGTCTGCCAGACTAGTAAGTACAATATCCCCAGCATATGGAACTTTATAGCACTAAACAAATATTCACTATTGACTGGTAAGCTGTATTTTAATGAAGTTCCACTTTCCTCCTAATGCATTGGCAAAAAAAAATTAAAAAAATAGTTGTGAATGAAACATTAATGGTCAAACGATAGCGTCTTGTATGAGAGTATATGTGGTTATAAAGAGATAGCAGCTTGTGTCTGTCTCTCTCCCTCACTGTGTGGCTATATTTAACATGACATGTGTCCATAAATGGCTTGGACTGGGGCACTGACATTCCACTCACACCAGGCATCATTTTTGCACTGGACTCCAATGTCCAGGTCCTAGTACTGGTCTCTTCAATCTTATTGTTGGATTCTGGATTTTCTCCCTTTTTCTTAGATTCTTCTTCATAGATTCTACCTACATTCTGAGAGAACTCCAGCACCAAGGTAAGCGTGAACTTTTAAATGTTACACACTTGTCACACATGCCCGAAATACTTTACTCTAATGGCTCCTAGGAGCTACAGTTAACACACTGAACGGCGCTGTTGATAGAGTATACCCCTTATCCAGTGACGGTAACCTGGGACTCTGAGCTCCATCTGCAGTATACAGCTTAACTTGACCATGAGCTCACCCTCATGAAATATCATTAACAAGATGGAACTAATGTTCTCTGTGCCGATAAGTTTGTGCTTCATTGTACAGCTAAGCTAACAGTTGGTGTGTGGGATTTTGTGAGTTCTGTGTGTCTTGAGGGGTTTGTCAAAATCTACAATCAATTCCAATTCTATTTATATTGGAGAGTTATGTCTTGCTTTTTTATGTAGCTTATTGTTGTATGTATGTATTGTTATCATTTTATCATTTTTATTTTTAGTATTCAAAATAGTTGTATATACACATATACATAGTGGAGAATCATAAATACAGAGTCAGAGTCTTTATGAAGGAAATGTAGACAATTTTAATTAAGACTAGGTTTATAAGAGTGTTGTATCATTTTGGTTTTGTAAAATGTAATAGTCTTCCGGATACAAGCCCCTTGAAGATGTAATCATTATAAGGGTCCTTTTACACTTACCTAATCCGCTGCCAATTTCACACTGTGGAATTAAGTACCTCTGAACATATCCAAGGTATTGTAAAAAGATGGTTTGGAATACTCAAGGTTGAAATACTCCAATAACTAATAGTACAAATGAATTCCAAGAGCTAAAGCTGAGGGTGTTCCAGGGTGATGAATGTGTGATATTACTGGATATGAAGATATAATGTAACACTTATATTCAGTAACATGGTGCCTTTTGAGCAAGGATTGCCCCCTAATTAAAAAAGTTACTCCGTTGATAAACTATTTTTTTTTAAAATCAAAAATCAACTGGGGCCAAAGGTTACACAGATTTGTAAATTACTAACCCTTAAAGTACTTTTCAGCTGCTTTATGCTCTACAGGAAGTTCCTTTCTTTTTAAATGTATTTTCTGTCTGACCACAGTGCTCTCTGCTGACACCTCTGTCTGTCTCAGGAACTGTCATGAGCAGGAGCAAATCCCCATAGCAAACCTATCCTGCTCTGGACAGCTCCTGACATGGACAGAGGTGTCAGCAGAGAGCACTGTGGTCAGACAGAAAATAAATGTCAAAAGTAAAGAACTTCCTGTGGAGCATACAGCAGCTGGTAAGTACTGGAAGGATTAACATTTTTAAATAGAAGTAATTTACACATCTGTTTAACTTTCTGGCACCAGTTGATTAAAAAAATTTGACTGGATTTCCCCTTCAATGGGATATTCCAGGCTGTGTTATAAAATGCCCGAGGGGCAAGAAATGAGAGGAATAAGAAAGAAACAACATACCCCTATACTCACTCCTGGTCTAGTGCAACCACTAAATACTTAGCGTGGGGTGCTGCAGCAAATCGCTGACCTCTGACATCCTGGGCTGGGAGTGAGTAGAGGGGTGAGAATATATATTTTTTTCTACTTTTACCCTGCCCCTAGGTCATTTTGTAAAAAGTCCAGAATCTCCCTATAATGTAGCCAGCATAGTGCTCCATGGTGGCCTTAATTGTACATGGAGCATGCTCTGGAGCCCAGCCTGCTGCATACCAAGCAGCTACTGGCTGCTTTCAGCAATCTGTATTGCTGGCTATTTAACTGAGAACAGTTATGCTCCGTGTCGTTGGTGATATAGGGGATCAGACTGGTTCCCCACAATCATATCCTGGCAGCCATGGTTCTGAGGCTTGTACTAGGCCTCATTGGCTACCATAAGTGATCTGTTTCTACCATATGGATCTTTATGAGCAATTGAGTGATTGCTCATACAAGTTCCTTAGGGAGACTTAAAAAAGTGTGAAAAAATTATAAATGGTAAACCACAGATAATGAAGCAAAAATGAGTCCACAGGCAGGAAAATAAAAAAGTTATAGGAGTCAGAATATGGCAATTTAAAGCAAGTGGAATATATATATATATATATATATATATATATATATAATATATATATATATATATATATATATATATATATATATATATATATATATCTATCAGCTCTCACTGTGATATAATATATTTTATGGTTGTTATTTCAGGTACACCAGGAAAAATTAAAGGTCTTACACAGCCTGTAGATTTTTTCACAGAATTAAAACAGCCGAGACTTTATATATATATTTAGGTCTTGTTTCTACACACAGGTGAAAGCATGCTGACAAAACCATGCCCCATTACGTTTGACAATAGTCGCACGATGTTACCAATAGTCCCAGTAAATGCATAAGGGGAATGGTTAAAGTTGCCTCTGTTCACCTTCATGTAGAAACACAACCTTAGGGTAGAGTCGCACACAATGTACAGTGTATTTCACGCTGCCCAAAATCCACTGCGCAGTGGGAAATATGCTGCATATTTTTCTGTTAGCTGATACACAGGGCTACCCAATGGCAGCACTGGGTGTTCATTGTTTAAAGGCAGGGCCATGAGTCACAGTTACATTGGCACAGTCCTACCTCCAAACCTTACTGCACACACAGAGCTGCCACCGGGTACCCCTGTGTGTCAATAGAAGAATATGCAGCGTATTTTCCACTGCACAGTGGATTTACACTGAAATATGCTGCGTGTATGTTGTATGTGACTCTACTTTATCTTCACACGGCAGAATTAGGGCTGGGTGGTATGGACAAATATGTGTATCGCGGTATTTTTGTAACTTATGGCAGTTCCACGGTATATAACGGTATTCCCCCCTCCCCCAGAAATGAATTATTAGCCCAGCGCAGTGCTGTCCCTATCGGGGTACTACTCACATATCACCCGCAAGCACTGCCTCCTGGTCCTCCTGTTTGTTGCGGGCCGCCGGCGCTGACAATCTATACTGTGCGGTATGTGCATGTTCCCTATGCATGTAAACTAATGCATGTTCCGATGTTGGCCTTACGCTGGGGACGTGAACCTCGGACAGCCGTCAGCCTATCACTGGCCGCAGCGATGTTCCGCCTCAGCCAGTGATAGGCTGAGCCCACTGTCATGTAAGAAGCCGGCTGTCCGGGCATGCTGGGAGTTGTAGTTTTGCAACATCTGGAGGTTGAAGACCACTGGTATAGAGTGTCAGCGCCGGCGGCCGCAGCAAACAAGAGGATGAGGAGGGCAGCGCTTGCGCGTGATATGTAAGTAGTAGCGCTGGGCTGATAATTAATCGTGGGGGGGGGGGCAGAACAGCGCTCGCGGGTCGCATATGATTAGTTCCCCGATGTGGGGACAGCGCAGCGTTGGGCTGATAATTCATTCCCGAGGGGGAGGGGCCAAACCGGTATTGCGGTATGGGTTAAAATTCATATCGTGCAGCACAAAAATTTCTGTATTCAGTATGAACCGGTATACCGTCCGGCCCTAGGCAGAATGTTCACCCGGTAATTTTTGGCCGGACATTCTGCAGACAGCAGGCACTAGTATGTGTCGAGAGAGAATAATGGACGGCACCAGAAGGCATTACTCAAACATCAGCTGTGAAACCACTCTTGATAGCTCGGCAGTTCTAGGACATAATAAAGGACACACCTGAGCATGTATAGTATAGTGGAGAAATACAAAGTATCCTGCACTCACTACTAAGCTGGTGACTCGAGGCTCCTATGTGGAGGACACAGGAGGACCAGGTCTGCAGACATGCGTGGGCGCTCAGGGGTGACTGCTGGTGTTTTCGCGTAGATTACGCTTCTTCCGACCGGAAGAAGCGTAATCTACGTGAAACCGCCGACAGTCGCTTCTGCTCACGCACGTCTGTAGACCTGGTCCTCCAGCGTCCTTGTCGTAGGAGCTTCGAGTCACCAGCTTAGCCATCTAAATAGATGGCAATGCATTTCTGAACGGAATCCACAGAAAGAGTAGACATTCTGTGGATGCCGAAATCGGGATTTCCGCTGTGTGCACAGTGCAACAGAATCCAACAGAAAGGATCCCTTTCCAGTATGGGATATAATATGTATGTGATGGTGATTAAGTAGGGCACATAAGCAGGGCCATGGTGGAACTTACTGAAGCATGGCTATGACTGACAGCCTGCCTTCCACCACTACCGGCTGGGCTCCAAAAAAAAATCTGATTCCAACCCCTTAACCATTTCTGCACTGCAATCAATGTAGATTGTGTTGCTGAAGGGGGCTCCCTTTGTCATGTCACCACCAGCCCCGTCATTATGATCATTGGGGCTGATGGTTTATACTGTCAGTCTAGACGGTGGTCCCCAGAGTTGTCTAGTTTAAGCCCCAGATAGAACTTACCACAAATACAGTATGTGCACAAGTTGTAATGTAAAGTTAGCTAAACATATTATAGTAAAAAAAAGAAAAGTTTTAACGTAAAAGTTTCTTTATGGGACTAAACATGTTAAGTGATGAAAAATAAAGATGTCAAAACAGTGAAAAAAACTTTGATAAAATAGCATTTTCCATGCATTCTGCCATTATACAAAATGTATAGAAGTTAATAGAAATTAGTGAATCTTCCAAAAATGTGGTCTTTATACGGCTGATTCAGCCATACATATTTGCTAGGTGGGGTTCAGAGTATACAGTACATCATCACTGCTTAGCATCGGGCTGCTACACACATTGCGCCTAGCACTGTGTAGTCCTTTACATACTTATCATGATGTTTTACACCTTTGGCAAAGTAGTAAAGCATGCGGTAGATAAGCATACAGCATTGTTGCTTACCTCTGGGTGGCTGCACACATTGCTGTTAACTAAGTGGCATGGAATACAATGTATGCTTCTGCTCAGTGTAAATAAGCAGGGATGCCTTCCTTTTTTTAACATTCAGAGCGAATTTGATTAGCATACAATCAATTTGTTTATCTCTAATCTTAACTTATATGTACCCCAAAATAATAGCCAGGACCTAAATAGCTATGTAGGCATGAAAATCAAAAAGTTATGACTGGCAGGATGCTGTGAGGCACACTATGTGTATGTATGTGGTCCTTAAATTTAAAATGGTCTCAGTTGTTAAGGGGATAACTAACGTAAAGTTAAGGAAAGGAAAAAAAAACACAACACTAGGGAATTCCCGTTGAGACAATATATGCTACAAAATCGAACAGCTTATGATGTTGTCAAAGGTTGTATGGATATTGCACAGGGAAAATAGAGGTTGTCAGGGTCATAAAGGTATTAAACATGGATAGAATAGGTTGTCAGGTGTGATTATGCAGATTTAGCCAGTGCCAACTCTGGTGCATGTGTGTGGCTTCTAAGAAATAACAGCCTGTGGAGTTAAAGGGGTACTCCGCTGCTCAGCGTTTGGAAAAAACGGTCCCGAATGCTGGAGCCGGCACCGGGAGTGTGTTACATCATAGCCTGCCTCCTCATGATGTCACGCTCTGCCCCCTCAATGCAAGTCTATGGGAGGGGGCGTGACAGCCATCACGCCCCCTACCATAGACTTGCATTGAGGGGGCCGGGCTTGACATCGTAGGGCTATGAAGTCACGAGCTCCTGGCGCCGGCTCCAGCATTCGGAACAGTCTGTTCCAAATGCTGAGCAGCAGAGTATTTGATTATTTGTTAGGAGTCATAAAAGTTTAGCAGGTTGAGATCTGTCAGAACCATTTCCTCGCCACTTACTGTTCTCGAGCAGGTTTCCATAGATATAAACAAAAAAAAAAAGAGCCACAGGAAATAGCTGGCAGCTCAATCGTATATATATGTGTGTGTGTGTGTGTGTGTGTGTGTATCTCTCATACAGAGTTAATATGCCCAACCTTTTTACCCCTGACAGCAAGCATAGGGAAACTGTTGGGCTGCCCACAAATACATTCAATTATTGATGGATCAAGATCCACCAAAATGTTGGAACTGAAATGTGATTTCATCTTTATTAGTCTGCCAATAGAGAAGTAATCCTCTCAAAAACTAATTTATATTCCATGAGTAACAATAGTAGTAATTAATAGCAGTGATGTCATTTAGTAGACAGGGAAAATAAGTCATGCCTTGACATGAGAATTAGATCATACAATTTACATTCAAGAAATAATATCTGATAATGTAAAGGAAGCCACACACATAAGGACTCAGGGTCGGACAAAATCTGTGTCTCCTGATCTTCAGAGAAACATGAACGCTCGACTCATGGAGAGAGGGGTTTCCAAATTGGTTTAATTCTGCATGCCTTCCCTCCCCTAAAATCATCAATTAAGGGTCTTAAATATACAATGGATGGTTGCCTAATCCTGATGAAATCTGCTTTGGCCAACACATGTATTATGTCTATAGGGGTCTTTGGATTAGATGCTGAAAGGGTACTCCGCTGCTCAGCGTTTGGAACAAACTGTTCCGAATGCTGGAGCCGGGAGCTTGTGATGTCATAGCCCCGCCCCCTGATGATGTCACGCCCCGTCCCCTCAATGCAAGTCTATGGGAGGGGGCGTAACAGCCATCACGCCCCCTCTAATAGACTTGCATTGAGGGGGTGGGGCTATGACATCACGAGCTCCAGGCGCCAGCTCCAGTGTTCGGAACAGTTTGTTCCAAACACTGGGCAGCGGAGTACCCCTTTAAACATGATGATTGTTGATTAGGCCATTCTCCTACCTCCTGCTTATTGTCGAAGTCACAAGGTAGAGTAGATACCTGAAATCTCCTTTGGCCAACACATGTATAATGTCTATAGGGGTCTTTGGATTAGATGCTTAAACATGATGATTGTTGATTAGGCCATTCTCCTACCTCCTGCTTATTATCGAATCTCACTAGGTAGAGTAGATACCTTC
This sequence comes from Hyla sarda, assembly GCF_029499605.1. Lineage (NCBI taxonomy): Eukaryota > Metazoa > Chordata > Amphibia > Anura > Hylidae > Hyla > Hyla sarda. Next base: position 263,698,052 of record NC_079193.1, read on the forward strand.
TACCTTCTGTAGGGAAGTTGAACATCAAACTTTAAAAAAAAAAATAAAGAGGATAGCCATATGTACTATAGTTTTGTCAGTAGGACAAAAGAAATAAAGAATCCTCTTTTTCATAATGCTGTGAAGAGTAATAACCAATGAGAAAGATCAAATATTGACTACACCTAAAATATCCATGATATGTTGGTTCTTACAAAGCTGAAGTATAGGCAAAACACTTCAGGAAGGGGAAACAAATTAGGACAGGACATTAAAACAAACCAGTTTATAACTTGCACCACAAAATTAAAACTTGACTTTAAAACCCAAATTGAAAGTGTAGAACCTACAATCTATACCCTGCACAATGGTTGTTGCCCATCTGTAATAAACTATGCTACATTCCATGACTTTGCCCTATTACCAATTTGTCCCACAAGCCAAATACTATACAGCCAACATTTCTGAGCTCATATCTATCACACTTTTATGATATAGCTGTAAGCCTAGTGAAAGGATATGAACAGGCTCTTCACCTGCACTAAACCCAATATACTGGGTTATAGTGCGGGTAAACAGGATTAAAAACAGTGGTCACGTATCGGTACTTTAAATGATGGAGTATTTGTAGAGTTATGTCCATTCCATCTTCCCCTTGGGATTGCTCTTCTCTGTAGAATGAAGATGGGGAACTGGCTCGATGTGCTGCCCTGCCTCCTCAATATTCCCCGCTCTGCCTGCTCCTGTGATGAATATGCAAATATGAATATAACTAGAGCCTGCCGGGGGGGGGGGGCGCTCTGCTCTTTGAACAAAGCGAAGGCACCCCGCCCCCTCAATGCAAGTCTATGGGAGGGGCGTGGCAGCTGCCAAGCCCCTCCCATAGACTTGCATTGAGGGGGTGGGGCTTGATGTCATGAGGGGGCGGGGCTATGACATCACGAGCTGCCGGCTACAGCATTCGGAACAGTTTGTTCCAAACACTGAGCAGTGGAGTACCCCTTTAAAGTAAGTGATCACTCTTTTTAATCCTGTTCCCATGTTCTATAACCCACAATAGAATATTGGGTCTAATGCGGGTGAACAGCCTGTCAGTTTCTCTTTAACAAAAAATATAAACTTAAAACATTTTCCACAGCTATTTTGTTCTGTGTACATTTAGTCTACAGATAGGGCCCAGGACATTATGTTTTTTCTTTTTTTACTTTTAGTCATTTAGAGCAGCTTTACTCTTATTTTTAATGATCATTCCGAGCATAAGAAGCATATTTACCTCATGATACTGTATAGAAGCAAATTTTAGGTTCAATACGATAAAATAGAGTACAACCAATTTTAATTTGAAGGGGTTATCTGGGCAGAATTTTTTTTTCTAATTCGGGTCAGGTAGATGGTTAATGAAAAATCAAAAGCATAGCCTTACTTTCCACACCAACCCTCCACCACAGTATCATAAAAGTAGGTACTACTGCATTTTTTCATATTGGCCCCCCTGCAACATATACAAAAATGTATGTATCTGGAATACCCCTTTAAACACCATGTATCATTGCCCTCAACTACTAAATCTCTGTATAGAGCTGTTTAGATTGCTGATAACTGCTGACCAGCTCCTTGTGTATTATATTTTCTTGCTTTTCTCATAGGTTTCAAACCTGTATGCTATATGGCCAATTTTAGCCTTGGCAAGAGTTAAAGTTATGAGCTTATTAAAATGTACCTACATGAAGTTCTGAATAAATGACAGTCATAAGTTATACTAGCTGTTGGTGTGGATGATATTATGTAATAAATCAAACTTAACTTGAGGTCATACTGTAACGCTGCTTTCTAGGTTTAAGTGATGTCATATAATGATACTTAAAGGACCCACTCCAGGCACAAGTCGTAGGTTGTGTTATGCATCACCCACTTTAGGCCCTGCAGTAGACATATCACAATGTTTTTATCATTTTTTTTCTTCTCTCCATAATATAAAAATTCCCATATATTGTTATTCCGAAAGTAAAGACATAAAAATAAGCATAATATAAATGGATAGTGATATTCTTCTATTCTGTTGTAATTGTTGAAATCAAATCTTAGTTTTTTTCTATTGAATTAGTTTCTTATAAAGTGACAGCTGTCATTATCCTAGTACATCTGAGAAAGTGACCATTGGTCCTCAATTACTGAGAAGCTAAATTAAAATTTAAATAAAATAACTATAATAGCTACTGTCACAGCAAAGCAGAGGATGTCAGTGTAACAGTGCAGGGTGTGGATCTACTGACCTGTGTGGCTGATGACACGGGCCGTATCGGGGAGCAGAGTCTAAGATGCCGCTGGTCTTTACCAGAGCCTGCCACAAGGCAGGGTGGGCTTGCTGCGGCAGGCGACACCCAGGCCGCTTCCCACGATATGACTCGACCACACAGCTAGCTGGGCGAGGCGAAGTACAGTAGGATGAGGCAGAGACGAAATCGGACTAGCAGAAGGTCAATGTAGAGACAAAAGACGAAAAAAGGCACACGCGCCCCTAGTGTAATACTGTATTTATATATGGCAGTGGTAGTAAAAAACACACTTACCAAGTAGCGTTGCACTCTGGGCACAACACCATGCAGCATGTAAAACAATGGTTAGCTGTCAGCAGCCCCGATCCTCCGGTCAAGTCCTCGACCACCGGTCCAATATCAGCCAGAAAACAATAGAAAGATGGATCTCCAGCAGGCGCTTTAACAGCATGAATTAAGGATGAAATGTTCAAAGATCATATAGCAATTTATTTGGGCACACAAAGCAACGCGTTTCCTGCCCGTAGCGGGCACTTCATCAGGCAAATGTGCATTTGCCTGATGAAGTGCCCGCTACGTGCAGGAAACGCGTTGCTTTGTGTGCCCAAATAAATTGCTATATGATCTTTGAACATTTCATCCTTAATTCATGCTGTTAAAGCGCCTGCTGGAGATCCATCTTTCTATTGTTTTCTAGCAGAAGGTCAAGGCAGGCGGTGAAGGTTCCACCAATTAGTGGTGCGCTGGCCCTTTAAATCTGGAGAAGCCGGAGTGCACACGCCCTAGGAGGCAGCAGCGCAGGGAGGCAGAGAGCCGGGAAGTAACAGGTAATGAATGGGCCGCGATTCGCATGCAATGCGAATCGCGGTCCTGCCGGAGGAACGAGCGGGCATTCACGGTCGGGACACCGGACCGGAGCACTCGCCGTGACAATCAGTACATGGTGGATAGTCTCACTTTTGACTTTTTACTATAATTAGTTAATTTTATACTTTTGGTCTATAGTCCCAGCCAGAGTTTGTTAGTTGTTGGTCATTTGAGACAGGTGCTGTGGGTTAGTCATCAGCTATTTCAAATGTTTTTGTTATTTTTAGGCTTTGTTCGCACTTTTCATTTTTGTTTTCATTGGTGAACTCATTGAAAGACATGAGAGTTCACCAATCAATACAGAAAATGCATGTTAAAAAAACACAATTTAAAGGCACAGTGGTAACACAGCCTTAGGGTTAGTGGGCAATGTTATATATTATGTTATTATAATGTTACTATATGTTACTATAATATATATGTTACTATAATGCTATATATAATGTTATATATTATGTTATAATATATATTTTTATGTTATGTTATAAATGATGTTATACATTTTTGGGGATTCTTGCAACCTTTGTAAAACAAGATTGTGTCTGTTGTATTATCCTATTTGTTGGTTAGAGATTATTAATAGTTTACATTTTTATTTGAGTAGCAGGGTGGGTACAATTATTGCATATGCTATTGTTTAGTTGTACAATGTTTTCTGTTTTATCCGTCAAAAGATTGGATATACATGTTGCAGTACATGTTCCCGTCAGTACCTACACAGTTTGTCATGGAATTAATATAGATTTAAAGGGGGAAATCCACGATCTCCGGGCCGGCACCATATAATTCTGAACATGGAAGTTTGGGGCTTCTGTGTGACGTCACACCACGCTCCCTCCATTCATGTCTATGGGAGGGGACATGGCGGCTACTACACAGCCGCTACGCCTACCTCCCATAGACATGAATAGAGGGACTGTGGCAATGTCAACTCATGAGCCTCCACCAATAGAAATCTCCCTATATGTGTCAGTAGCAAGTAAGTAGATGTTTGTGCACATGCCTTTTAGTATTGACAGATGATTGATAGTACAAAGGTTAAATCACATAAATAGTAATAGTAAGAGTGTTTAAAACACATGATAAGGTTGTTTAAGGGAAACTGCCATGTTTACACAGTTTTATAGCGATAGCACATAGAGTAAGGGTACTTATATTGTCTTTGTTTGTGGCTTCTATACTTTCAAAAATCCTTTTGCCTGGCTGTCTGAAGAGCCCTGAAGAAATTCTGTGCATGCAACGTTCATCCAGATTGCGGCGCAGATCCTGTGGCTGCTTCACTCACGCAATGTCCAGTCACAATCTGTACGAACATTGCCTGTACTCCGCCTGTATATCATAGATAGTGGGACACTCAGACCTCACCCCCATCAAAACTCATGACATGTCACTGTGACATATCAAAAGATTTATGATATGATAGTACTGCTAAAAGCCCCTGCCTTCTAACTTAGACAACACTGTAGTCTATGTCCCAGTCTAAACAGTAAATTTTAAAACTAAGCTGCCAAGAACAGCTAATGTCAGCCCATTGTCTTCTACAAGATTTTTTTTATTTATAACCAGTCACATAAAACATCACCAGAAATAAAAGAAAAAAAGAAACCTGGGATTTTCTGATGATACATTCCTTCTATCTATACCATCTTATTACATCTAGTAGGACCATCATTGTGTAGATAATGGCTTGGCAAAGAGTAAATTCTACTAAAGACGTTAATGGGATATTAAGATTATCATATTACTTGAATAATGGTTGAATTGCTTTGTATTTGACTGGTGAATATCTGGATGTGAGCTACTTTTTAGTTACTACGAGTGGTAATTTTTACTTCCTTAGCAGGTATTGTCAGAACCTAGATTATTTTAGATCTTACCTAGTGACAAATACTAAAGCTAGTGACTGATTAAGAATCCATAAGATAGGCCATAAATCTGTACATATTAGGAGTCTGACCCAAGGATTCTACAGAAGCAATGAGCAATATACCACAGTCATTGTTTACACAGGCAGAACAGCTCTTCAGTACAACCAGCCATCCATGTTTGGAACTGAGCTTAGTCATATACTGTACATTCATTGGCTTTAAAGAAGTTATTAAGCAGGGGAGCGGGCAGCAAGCTCTGCAACCCTGCGATGTATCGTGTGTTTTAACTTTAATTTTTAAATCCCTCGCGTGGAGCCCTGAATGGCTGGTACTGAGGAGCCATTCAGGGCTCTCAGCTGGGTTTTTGAAATGAACATTGTGAGTGGCAGCGGGGGCCATATCTATATTACAAGCGCTGTGGGAGGCAAGATATATAGCGCTTCAGGGGGTGGCAGACATATAGCCTATATATCTAACCACCCAGCGCATTTATAATATGCCCCCCGCAGTGCATTAATAAAGATATGACCCCCACCAGTGCATATATATATATATATACCCTCCACCGGCACATTAATAAAGACATGCCCGCCGCCAGCACATTATATATATATATATATATATATATATATATATATACACACACACCCCCGCTGGCGCATTTGTCATAATATGCCACTGCAGCACTGTATGTGAAAAGTATATCTATTAGCAGCGCATAGTGCCAGCAGCCGGCGGCCGATGCTGCTGATAGATATACTTTTCATACATAGCGCTGCGGCGGCATATGTATATAGATGCACTGTGGGGCAGACATACAGCGTTATCTGCCCCCCCCCCCAGCACATCTATATACATATGCCGCCGCAGCACTATGTGGGAAAAGTATATCTATCAGCAGCATCGGGCCGCCGGCTGCTGGCACTATGCGCTGCTGATAGATATACTTTTCACATACAGCGCTGCGGTGGCATACTATGACAAATGCGCCAGCGGGGGGGTATATATTTATATATATATATATATATATATATATATATATATATATATATGTATAATTTGCTGGCAGGGGGCATGTCTTTATTAATGCGCCGGTGGGGGTATATATATGTGCTGGCGGGGGTCATATATTCATTAATGCGCTGTGGGGGGCATATTATAAATGTGCTGGGTGGTTAGATATATAGGCTATATGTCTGCCACCCCCTGCAGCGCTATATATCTTGCCTCCCACAGCGCTTGTAATATAGATATGGCCCCGCTGCCATTCACAATGTTCATTTTAAAAACCCCACGGAGAGCCCTGAATGGATCCTCAGTACCGGCCATTCAGGGCTCCCCGCAGGGGATTTAAAAATGAAAGTTAAAACACAGGATACATCGCAGGGTTGCGGACCATGCCGCCTGCTCCCCTGCTTAATAACTTCTGAACGCATCGGGTCTCAGAAGTGAGACCTGGTGCGATCAATCCCTCAGCCCCTGTACTACAACCCCCATCATGGAACAGACTCTGTTCCATGATGGGGGTAGTAGTACAAGCACTAATATCTCCCCAGCTACCTGCAGACTCCTGCAGACAGGGAACTACTATTCCCATCATGGAAATAAGTCTGTTCCATGAAGGAAGTAGTAGTAGTCCCTCAGAACTGCAGGAGTCTGCTGATTTAACCTCTTCTGAGCATGTTCAGAAGAAATAACGGTTAGTATAAACCGGGGGCAAACGGATGACATTAAAGGTTCATCCGTTTTCCATAGACTTCAATGTTAAATTTAAAAGACCCGTTTTTCACCCGTTATTTTTGACGGCCAAAAATATTCAGCATGGAACGTCTTTTGGCCCTCAAAAATAACAGGTTACAAACAGAACAGGTGCAAACGGGCGATAAAGGACTGTTAAAAAAAATCCCATTGAGATCAGTGGGATCCATTTATGGCCCTTTGCAACCCGTTTGCAAAATTAGTAAGCGGATTGCATAAAGGGCATTTTTTGACGGGAGCAGGCGGCTGTGTGAATGAGCCCTAAGCGACATACATATCTGAAGAATGCAACTTATCGATTGGAGAAGGCAATAAACTACATTTCTTATTTCATTAAAGGGTTTGTATAACTTAAATAAAACTTTTTCCACCACTTTAGATTGTAGCTTTGTTTACTTGGCTGCAGTGATAAGATGCCCATCTGCCCTTGTCACCGCTGCAGTCAGTCCCTGATTTCAGGAATTTTGTGCCTTATACAGCTGGAGCCAGTGACTGGCTGTCGCACTGAGTTGGGTATGTGAGTGAATATTGCTTGCTGTTTTTTTTATTTTGGCACAATCCCAAGCAGTGGGGTAATATTTATATTGTAAGTGAAGAAACTAATAGTTGTGACTGAAGGATAAACATAACACTTGAATGTCCAGTATAAGATGATGGTCTGATAATTGGAAAAGTCAGCTCTGGCACAGTAGACTGTCTTATACTGAATGTTAGAATTCCCTGGGTTCACACACAAACCGCACATCGTCTACAGCAAATTGACATAGTTTTGGGATGCAGGGGTTGGCTGGGTGGTTTTGATAGGTGAAACATATTAAAATCAATATACTTTATTGTAAAAATTGTGTGGCCATTAATCGCATTGCAAAACCACGTAAACTTTTGGTAAATCGCACTAGGAATGTGTGAACATGGCCTATAGTGTAACTGATCACTGAAAAGTATCCATTAGTAAGAATAACTAACTTTTTTTTTTTAACAATTACATCAGTCAAAAAAAACTAAGCATTGAATAAATTAAAGTTATTTTTGGACCTATTAAAAAAGGGTGAACAGAGGTGGCAGGATGTCTTTGCCCTTCTACCAAAAGCGGCATCAGCACTATGACCGTGGTTATCGCAGCACAGAACTGCAGTCTACCATGAGCCAGTACCAGCGTGAAGAGAAGAGTCACTCCACCGCACACAGCAGGCATCATGGGTAATTGTCCTTTCTTATAACTGCAACTCTTCTAATTTGGTTTCATTTGCGTGTACAGTACTAATATTTCCCACTACCCAAATATGGAATAATGCCAGACTTATCACTTATTTAAATCTTATATTGGAAGATTCTTTCATCTATAATGCTTTTCTTCCCCTGTTCTTACTCTCATCTCGCCTCATTTTTCTTAACAATCTGTTTCATTCCTGTTCCTTTAATTCCTATTTCCACTTTTCTAAATGAGCAATTTTTGGTTGTGTAAATCTAACGACTGTAGCCCTTATTTTACTGGAATCAATTACATATGTTTACAATAGTGCATTCCATTTAATAAAAACACATTTAGGGAGGTCTTCATTATCCTTATGCATTTAGATAATTAAAGGGGTACTCCGCCCTAGACATCTTATCCCCTATCCAAAGGCGGGACCCACACGATCTTTGCTGCTGCACCCCCAAACATCCGTGCAAGGAGCCAACTTTGCTCCTTGCCGGATGGGGCGTGGAGGCTCATGACGTCACGGTCAGGCCCCACTCGTGACGTCACAGCCATGCCCCCTCAATGCAAGTCTATGGAAGGGGGTGTGGCCTTGATATCATGAGCGGGACGCGACTGTGACGACATGAGCCTCTGGCGCTGAACCAACCCTCTAAATGGATGCCGGATGCAGCATGGAGAACGCAGGGGTCCCCAGCGACAGGACCCCCGCGATCAAACAACTTATCCCTTATCCTTTGGATAGGGGATAAGATGTCTAGGGGCAGAGTACTCCTTTAAATGTACCTTGAAGGCACTGGGATTACTCTGCAGTGACTGTGATCACGCTTTGTGACCTGTGACTACAGCATTACTCTTCCAGTAACCCGGGATACATGTGTCACCAGTGAATAGTTTGAATTTGCTGTCAAGTGTTGTCTAAATGTCCAGCCTGGTCATATAATGTGGCATAGAAAATGTTTTATAATTATGGCGCTGTTATTACCATAAATGTATGTTGCTATTATATGGTACAGATGTCCTGATCTATGTTTTCAGATGTGAAACAATTTTTACGCAAACAAAAATTGCTTGTGAATATCTGTGTTTCCTGCTTCTTGCATGTTGCAACTTGTTCTGTCAGTGTTTGATTTTCTATTATTTATGTGTGAATTATCAAGGTTTTCATCCAAGTACATTCTGGACTACTGAAAATGGAGAGAATTATATGTTTAGTTCTAAAGGAAAAACTACAAATTTAGTTGCCCAGCCATCCTCTTCTAGTCCACCGCTGTGGGGTATTCTCGTTCTTGAGACTCCTCTCTACTAGTAAGAGCTTAGTAGCTGATGTGACCCCCAAATTCACTGATAGCTGTAATGGGTTCTGTGTATTCTTTCATGTCTCCCATGGCTTGATCAGCTCATTGCTAGGTGTCCTGAAAAGCTTTTAGATTACAACAATCCCTCAAGTTATAATATTAATTGGTTCCAGGATGACCATTGTATGTTGAAACCATTGTATGTTGGAACCATAACTCCATGGAAACCTGATAATTGGTTCTGAAGCAACCAAAACTCTTTAACAACCATGGGGGAGATTTATCAAAACCTATGTACAGGAAGAGTTTCCCAGTTGCCAATAGCAACCAATCAGATTGCTTCTTTCATTTTGCAGAAGCCTTGTTAAAAATGAAAGAAGCGATCTGATTGGTTGCTATGGGCAACTGGGCAACTTTTCCTCTGCACAGGTTTTGATAAATCTCCCTCCATGAGTGTATTTTTACACTTGTAGCTGACTCCCATTATGTGAAGTGTGCTCAGGAGCTGAGCACACTTCATACCCAGCAGGTCCCGGTTGCTATCAGAAGCCAGGACCCACTGCTAATACCGGACATCGCCGATCGGGCTGATGTCCGGTATTAACCCTTTAGATACCGAGATCAAAGTTGATTGCAGCATCCAAAACGCGGAAAAACTGGTTAGCTCAGTGGGCTGTTAGGGACCCCCGCGGTGAAATTGCAGCATGCCGAACAGCTGAGAGGACAGTGGGAGGCTTCTTACCTTGCTTCCCGTTGTCCGATCATCGCTCTGCTGCTCCATGCCTGAGATCCAGGCTGGGGAAGCAGAACACAGATAACACTGATCAATGCTATGGTATGGCATAGCATTGAACAGTGTATTCAATCCAAGCATTGAATGTAATAGTCTCCTATGGGGACAAAAAAAAGTGTCAAAAAAGTAAAAAAAAAAAAAAGTTAATAAATGTGATATAACCCCTTCCCAAATAAAAGTTCGAATCACCCCCCATTTCCCATAAAAAAATCTGTGAATAAAAATAAACGTGTGGTATCACCGCATGCATAAATGTCCAAACTATAAAAATATAATGTTAATTAAACCGCACGGTCAATGGCGTACATGTAAAAATATTCCAAAGTCCAAAATTGCGTATTTTTGGTCACTTTGTATACCCTAAAAAAAGTATAAAAAGCTATCCAAAAGTCCAATCAAAACAAAATTTCACATCACAGCGCAAAAAATGAGCCCTCATACATCCCTGTATGGAAAAATAACAAAGTTATAGAGGTCAGAAGATGACAATTTTACACATACGAATTTTGGTGCATGTAGTTATAATTTTTTTAAGTAGTAAAATAAAATAAAACCCTATATAAATTAAGTATCCTTGTAACCATAAGGACCTACAGAATAAAGATATGGTGTAATTTTTACCGAAAAGTGCACTGCATAGAATCAGAAGCCCCTAAAATTACAAAATGTCATTTTTTTTTAATTTTGCCCCACAAATATTTTTTTTTTAGGGTTCGTCATACATTTTGTGGTGAAATGATTGATGTTAAAGTACAATTGGTGGCGCAAAAAATAAGCCCTCATATGAGTCTGTAGGTGCATAATTGAAAGAGTTCTAATTTTTAGAAGGTGATGAGGAAAAAACAAAAGTGCAAAAATGGAAAAACCTGTGGTCCTTAAGGGGTTAAACAAAAATAAGTAGATAACTAATACAGATAAAGCAAGTCCTTATATTTAAAAGTAAGAAAGAGCTGCTGGGAGCTTGTAGAGAACGGGAGCTTCTTCAGGGTACTGTACAGTACACGCAATGTCCTAAAAAAATTTATATGGAGCTGCCCTCACCTGGTGTTCAAAGAAAGGTAAAGAGTAGTACAGAACATATAGTACCACCCTGTACTGTAGGGAGGCGCTACAAGACAGCCAGTCAGTGCATACGCTTCAGTAAGAAAAGTTTTTTTTTTCCAGTGAAATGCCCATTCTGATTGGTCAGTTCTTCCGGCCATTGAAATTTTTCGCAGATATGGACTGTCCGTGGCATTATATGTTGAGTCTGGTTTCAAGTTACAATGGTCCAGAAAAGACCATTGTATGTTGAAACTATCGTATGTTGAGGCCATTGTAAGTTGAGGGATCACACTGTATATACTTTCCACAAGCAGCCCAGAAGTCTGCATAGGAAATGTAGACCAATGGGCCACTCATGAGAATGCTACTCTGTATTAAGCTGCAGTCTAGAAGAAAATGGCAGGGGATCTCCGAAACAGCAAAAATTAGGTAAGTCAAATTTTAGGCCTATGTACAGTGACGTAATTTGAGAAAAAGCTGAATTTCAGTTTTATGTCTGAAGTGAAACATTAAATCTACTACAATGGTCTAGTTATGGTCTCTTACATGATATCTCTATTTTTTATTTTTTTGCAGGATTGTTGTATTTCTCTCTGCTACATTGTTAACTGAATATCCAATGTATTACACATTGCCCCTGATTTACTAATGTCAACTCAACTCTTTTTCTCAGGTTGTGCGACCAAATTTGTGTCGCATAGCCCATGCAACACTTTGTGCGACACAATTTCCCGACACAAAATACCATCACTCAGAACCCGTCAAAATGGGCATGGTTAGCCGAAAAAGGGGTGTGTTCCCGACAAAAAAGAAAAAACTCTCCAAGTATGATGAAAAACTCACAGGAAAACGTGTGAATTTTGTTTCACCAAAATTACTCAAAACCGAGTGAATCCTACCCCCATCATGGAACAGGATCTTTTCCATGTTGGGGGCCGTAGTACAGGGGCTGAGGGAATTGAACACACTGGGTCTCAGTAGAGACCCAATCAGATTAGAAGTTATTAAGCAAGGGAGTGGGTGGCATGCTCCTCCCCAGCGATCTACAGTGTACTTTTACTTTCATTCTTAAATTCCCTACCGGGAGCCCTGAATGGCTGGTACTGAGGAGCCACTCAGGGCTCCTGGCGGGGTTTTCAAATAGAAGCGCTGTGGTGGGGGAAAGATATATAGAATAGTTTGGGGGGGGGGGGTATATGTCTGACCCCCACAGCGCTTCTATATATCTTGCCCCCTGCTGCGCTATATAAGTCTTGCCCCCCCCAGCGCATTTATATAGGTATTGTCCCCGCAGCACAATCATATGCCCCCCGCAGCGCATTTATATAGGTATTGTCCCCCGCAGCGAATGTATATATATATTTTACCCCCGCAGCACTGTCATAAGCCCCTGGCTGTGCTATCAATGAAAAGTATTCTATTAGCAGCGCATTGGGCTGGGAAGCTGGCCAGCCCGATTCACTGCTGAAAGAATACCTGTGGGGGCCAGATAACGTCGGGCCCCCCCCCCCAGTGCTTCTATAATCATATTCCTCTGCAGCGCTATGAATGAAAAGTATTCTATCAGCAGCACATCGGGCCATCCGGCTTCCCGGCCACATGCGCTGCTGTTAGAATACTTTTCATTCATAGTAAAAGTAATTCCTCCCAAGAAGCAATTCTCTGTACAAATGAGCATGGAAGTGGATTCTTCTGCTGTGTACATGAAATTGAGACTATGTTCCCACTTTTTAATGCAAAGAAAGGGCTGAACATTTGCAGCTGTTTTCTTCCATTTGGTCTATTTTGAGTCAATTTCTTAATTTGAGAAAATAAATCAAACTTGCTAAATCTGCACATTGAGCAGAAGGTTTTATGCCAATTACTTATTCTACAATATAAGTCCATATAATTCTACAATATATACCATCAACTATGTAATAAGCTACATTATAGTAATGTATTGCTATTGTATCTACTACAGAATATCATCTCATAAATCATTAGAGGATACATCATATAAGATGAGTCCTAGGGCAAAACGGTCAAAGCTTTTAGCCACAGATAAAGAGAATGAAGATCTAGACTACGTGGTTCCTGTCTTCAGAGGACGGTACGTGTGTATTATGTTTATTTTTGCATCCAGCCATTCAATCCTTGTGACTTTTACATCACACCTGTTCTATAAAGTTTCCTATGACATACACCATAAAATGCATTCCATGCCAGAATATGAGTGGGAAGGAATCCTGCCATCACGCTTTGTTGCCTGCATGCAGCATAGAAAACCCATGGAAACTGGTTTATGTTACATACACCGGGCTTCATGCTTAAAGGACTAAGCATACGAGTAGTGTTTCCAATAGCAGGCAATCAGATTATGGTTGGAATTAAAGGGGTATTCCACGAAAAAACTTTTATATATATATATATATATATATATATATATATATATATATCAACTGGCTCCAGAAAGTTAAACAGATTTGTAAATTACTTCTATTAAAAAATCTTAATTCTTTCAGTACTTATGAGCTTCTGAAGTTAAGGTTGTTCTTTTCTGTCTAAGTGCTCTCTGATGACACGTGTCTCGGGAAACGCCCAGTTTAGAAGAGGTTTGCTATGGGGATTTGCTTCTAAACTGGGCATTTCCCGAGACACGTGTCATCAGAGAGCACTTAGACAGAAAAGAACAACCTTAACTTCAGAAGCTCATAAGTACTGAAAAGATTAAGATTTTTTAATAGAAGTAATTTACAAGTCTGTTTAACTTTCTGGAACCAGTTGATATATAAAAAAAAAAGTTTTTTCCTAGATAACCACTTTAAAGAAGTCATGGTTGTTATGGCAGCATTTTTTATCCCATCTGTTCATACAAATGCATAAAAAATTATTTATTTTGTAGCTACTGTATTTGAAAAAAATGTTAATGATAGATTTTAGTTATTTGGTGTTAATACTGGATTTTGTTTAGCATTTTTGCAATTATTCTATAAAGGGAAAGAATGGGGAATTTTATCCCAGTACCTGCCCTTCTCCACTTTTGTAATGGTTCAGTTGGAAAGAATCTGCTAGGATATTATATTAGGGAATTGTGCATAGTGAAGTTCCCTTACTTTGTTCCAGGTACCTGCAAACATTTCAACTAAATACATTCTCAATATCTTGCAGGAAACAATATGTTAGTGGGATCACTGATACAGAGGAAGAGAGAATCAGGGAGGCCGCAGGATATGTTGCTCGAAGAAATCTACTTTCCAGTGAAGGAGTTAAAGTGTCCAGAAGCGCTTATTCATCAGCAGCACATTCTGAGAGCTATCAGAAGAAATCCAGGAGTGTTTCCATACGTGAAAAAGCAGAACGTCTAGCTCTCAAAAAGACGGTAACATTGTTAGAAAATTGAAAAAATGGTACAAATACAAAAATACTAACCCCGAAGTTTTGTGAGTCTAGAAGCAGCTGTAATAGGCAGAAAAGGCTCCTATCTATGCTTGAAGCTTTCATTCTCAGTTCCCAATCTGTGGATGAGAAATGTTATTATTTACCTTTTTTTTTTTTCCTTAAAGGCTGCATAAATAATCTGCATAAATACCAACCATAGATTAAATTAAAGCGCCACTGTCATTTGATTACATTTATGAAATGGTGACCCACTGTGATCACAAGTTACAGTTGGCTAAAGTACAGGCAGCATGCACCTCACCCCTGACTGTCAATCAAATCCGACCCTTTCACTGCATAGGTCTATGGAAGGAAATGGTCAGATCTGCTGCCAGCCAGAGAGTAAAGAGTGCGGTTCGACCTAAACTTTTGATATATCTGGACAATATGTCAAAAGTTTAATCAAATTACAGTGACGCTTTAAATAAGACTGACAGTTTAATTTTTGTTCTTGTTTTTTTAAAATACTGCAATTTTTGTGTTAGTTTTTCATTCAATCCACCAAAGTGGCTAGAAAAAGAATAAGGAATGAAACATATAAAGGAATATCTTATACCTTCCTGTTGGATCCATTCTGACTTTCACTCAAAAAAATGCATCAAAAACGGCATAAAAAAAATGCTGTGTGTAATTTCAGCCTAAAGCTGGCAGTTGTTTAGACCAGCTACATATGACCATAACGGGTAAAGGATAAACAATCTTTCTGATACTGTTATGGGAAAATTCCATCCTCATCCTCAAGATCTTTTCTGAATGAAATATGTTTTGTCTTCTAGTCTGTCATTGTTACATTTTACCCAACAAACTATTGTTATGGTTAAAATCTTCCATTTTCATCAACTCTAATCTAATGTGTATGGCAACTATAAAATACAAGCTCTAAAAGAGGATACTACCGGCACCGCTTGTGGGAATAGTTAGCATGGACAGACTGCTGTCTAGCATAGGGAAAATGGCCAAACAAACCGCACAAGTGTGTCCCGGGTGCAATGACGTTGATAGAAGCAAACAATGATTCTCCCATATAGAAGGTAAGAAAGACGCAGCACTCACCAGGTTACGATGCACTTAAAATCCACTTCTTTTATTGAAGCAAGGTGTAGCGGTTCAGTTGTGCGGGGGAACAGGTGTACAGGGGGGAATGAGTTAGGCGACGGACCGTTTGGTGCACGTAGCACTTCGTCAGGCCATTGGCCTGACGAAGTGCTACGCGCACCAAACGGTCCGTCGCCTAAGTCCTTCCCCCCTGCACACCTGTTCACCTGCTCCCCCGCACAACTGAGCTGCTACACCTTGCTTCAATAAAAGAAGTGGATTTTAAGTGCATCGTAACCCGGTGAGTGCTGCGTCTTTCTTACCTTCTATATGGGAGAAGCAACTCTAAAATAGCTGTCGGCCAACAGCTGTATCTTCCAATCTCCAATATACATACATAAATTGAAATCCAGTATGCCCAATCTTACTCTCCCCTTGTATTAGTTGGAATTAGGAGGCAACCATAATCATTAGCTAATTGCGCTGAAATTGGTTAGTTTGGCCAACACTTATATAATGTGTTTTAGGTTATACTTTTCCTCTCTTTAGTATCTGATTCTGCTTTTGCCTGACAACAAAAATCTTTACCAATCTACCATATGCAAATCTGTGTGCTTGGAACCTGTATGCCCCACATGGTAGCCCTACTTGTCTGTATTTACCAATTTGCATGGGATAATATACTCTATAGACACATTGATGCATAACATGGTCTCATCGCATTCTATGACCACTGGATTATAGATCCATATAACAGAATCCTATGATATGGATGTCATGCCTATTTCCACCGCAATGGCAAGTGGTACTTATGAGCAGTAACGTATCAAACCTCACATAATCTATGTACCAGGTATCCTAAGTGAGCTGTTCTTTTCTATGACCCGTCTTTCACACATCCCAGTACATTTCACACTAGTAAAGTAAATTAGCTAGCCTCCCGTGAAATGTTAGAGACGCCAGCTGCCTAGAAATAAGATGATACCATTAGGAACCTGGAGTGTCACTAAGAGGGCAGTCAAGTGAACCTGGAAAATCATTTTCAGGATTTGTTTAACATGTAAACTGAAATGATCTTCTGGTGGAATTACTTTTACAGTAACCATGTGCAACTGTTTTAGCAACTACTTATCACCAGCTAAGCTGTTTGGGACAACATGAATTAGTTTAACAATACAATGCGGCAATTAAATGTTATTGCTACATTTCACATTATTATCTGAGGCTCTGTTCACATTTACTTTTGGAACCTCCATCTGGGATTGTGTGTGCCATTTAGTTTTTCATAACAAGAACAGTACAGTCTGTAGTTTCCATGAACTTTACAGGAATCCTGACAGACCCCATTAAAGTTGATAGACCTATCAGAACCCATCAAAATATCATGGCTTAAAGGGGTATTCCAGGAAGAAAAAAAAAAAAAAAAAAAAAAAATATATATATATATATATATATATATATATGTGTGTGTATATATATATATATATATATATATATATATATATATATATATATATATCAACTGGCTCCAGAAAGTTAAACAGATTTGTAAATTACTTCTATAAAAAAATCTTAATCCTTCCAATAATTATCAGCTACTGAAGTTGAGTTATTCTTTTCTGTCTGGCAACAGTGCTCTCTGCTGACATCTCTGCTTGTCTCTGGAGCTGCACAGAGTAGAAGAGGTTTGCTATGGGGATTTGCTTCTACTCTGGACAGTTCCCAAGACAGGTGTCATCAGAGAGCACTTAGACAGAAAAGAACAACTCAACTTTAGCAGCTCATAAGTACAGAAAGGATTAAGATTTTTTAATAGAAGTAATTAACAAATCTGCTTAACTTTCTGGAGCTAGTTGATATATATATATATATATATATATATATATATATATATATATATATATATATATAAAGTTGTTTTCCTGGATAACCCCTTTAAATTACAAACCTGAGATATGACCCTGGTTTGAACAGAGCCTAACAATGCTTTGAACAAAAGGCCAAGTTGTCATCAGCAGATTACCAGCAGATTTTTAATGTTGATCTACAACTATAATAGAAGGAAAAACAGAGGTGCTCCATGTGGAGTATCGCTGGTAATCCAATGGAAAGGGGGGAGGGGTTAGGCAACCGCTTACCAATACAAGTTGTGTACCCACATACACAACAATTGAGAGTGTTTATATGGGAAGCAGATATCCTGTATACAACCTTCCTGATGTAAACATATACAGTACCAAGGAGTAGAACAAGACTTCAGAGAGGTTCAGGAACTAGTTGGCACTGACCAAGATGATGACAACAGGACACAGGATCATCCGAATGAATGCTTTACTAACCACAATGCAACTTTCAGACTGTGATTTTTCACTTTTATCGAAGAGTTTAGTTTGTTTTTGTTTTTTTACAGGGAAGTTGCGCAAAACATTAAAGATGTGTAAAAAAAAATGTACTATAGAAAGGGAAATACGGGGAATCATAGTACATGAGGCACCATGTGGCATCTCACCCTAAGTGGAAATTAAGAAAGGAAATGTCTTAATGTCACAACCCCCTTAGCCCACACCCAGCATTCTGATCAAAATTTTCATAACGAATGCTGAGGCAGGGGAGTACCCCTTTAAAGTTTCAAATGAAATTGCACTTTGTTATCCTCCCTGCAAATTACAAATAAAATGTTTTACTTTTTCCAGATAGAAGACACTGAAGAATTTCACAAAAAGATAAATGAGGACATGCTGTTACATGCTCCTGTCTTCATCATCAAGCCTCGTTCACACACTATTTGGGAGAGACAAAACATAAAATTTCACTGCACAGTGAGTGGATGGCCCGAGCCACGAGTCACCTGGTATGCACACTTTTCTGCAATAAGGACCCTTAACACATAAATGGGAAAAAATTGGCATAAATGTTGTATTCATAGTAATAATCCAAAGACCTAATCTCAAAGTGTTCCTGTCATTTGAAAAAATACTCTTGACATGTCACAGTGATATGTCAAAAGTTTGGACCCCCACCGATGTTAGAACGAGGCAGCAGAATAGTGCGGCTAAACGCTTCTCTCCCTGGCTTGCTGCTCCCGCTGTCTCTCTACTTGAGACAAATTCTAGAAGGCTATGGAGTCTGTGTCCTGCAGAAAGACAGGTAGAGAAGTGCTCAGCAGGGAGCTTCCCCAGGCTCATTCTAATGATCGGAGGTGATCTGAACACTGAGACATGTCAGGGACTACTTAGGCATTTTTCTGTGGAAGTCCATATATCAGCCACATCTGTCAATGGTTCATCCCACCACAGAAAGAGTAGAATCTGTGATTCCATAGATACATATTAAGATAAATATACTGTGTATATATACTATATACTATTTATATATATAGCAGTGATATCAGCCCATACTGAAAGGCGGAAGGAGTAACCACTATAGAAGACGCACACCAGAAATCATGCAGAAAATATACACATCTTTATTAATACTAATGCATAAGGCAGCAACACCAAAATTTAAAACCACTTAAAAACACATACATAAATCAGGTGGAGGGCTGTAGCCCTACAAAAACACCTAAGGCCCCCTTAGGTATAGTGATATCAGCCCATGTGACCATTTAACTAGGTTTGGAGGCCACCAAAGCATAAAGTGAATCATTTAGTTTTCCATTGTACCCATCATTGTCATGCAAAAGCACAACCATGCTCTCTATGTATACAGATGGATGTCTCATAAAGGGCAGAATAAGAATAGTATTGTATACACTTGTGCAGAAAACTACTAATAAAACGGAAAATATTCAGAGGAGGTTTGAAGGATTGCTGGTTCATAGATAAGATGATGGTTGCTGGTCTGCCTTCTTTAACATTTGCCAATCAGATTTAGCTGTAAATTTGGTGCATATCATACCCTATACATTGACAGGATAAAATGTAATGAGTGTGAACATGGTTTAAAAATCCCATGTATCTTATAGATAGGATGTACAGTAGATAAGACTCTCCCTAAAGTGTCCTATTTTGAATGACTGTTCTACTAACATCTGGTGTGAAACCTACAATCACCCGTCATTTTATGCCTATGTTTTTGGCTTCTACTGAACAGTAAAGAAGGCTATCCTTCTGTCCATACAATACATAGGGCTGTAAGCTATTGGCCTAATGTACGTACAGGAGCAGACTGTTTACAGCTTGACTCCCTGCTCTTGTGCACGCGCTGCTGCAAAGGGGCTCAGTGACCAGAGCTGGACTGCTGTACCCGGAATTATCCCAGTAGGCCAGTTCATCCCTGCCCGCTACGCCCCCTGCTGCAGCACCTAAGGTGAGTTCCTAATTCACCTCAGGGGAGCTATGGCCCTGGTTTTTGGTAACAATCAACTGTTCATTATCAACCTCTTGTAATAGATTCAATGAAATGCCCATAATGTGCTCAGAAACGGGGGGGCTAGATGACATCCCTTTCTCTTAAATCCCTTCATATTTACTAAATATAATGTAGATCCAAGGGCACAGTCATTAATTAGGGCACATGCCAAGTATTATAAAGCACAGTATTATGTACATTCAGTGGCCGAAGCTGAAAAATTATGATACTGAGTGCTAAGTTACGAAAAAAATGAAGACAAGATCAATATTTAGAAAAAGGTGAACTTGCACTCACCGTCCATGTAGTTCATTTTCTTACGGGATCTCCGTGCGGCAGGGAGACATAAGATGAGAGTACTCAGAGGCGAATAGACGTTTTCGCACACAGCTGTGTTCTTCTGGCCTCCGGAAAGCAGCTGTTAGCCGCTGAGTGCTCTCATCTTATGTCTCCCTGCCGCACGTAAGAAAATGAACTACATGGACGGTGAGTGCAAATTCACCTTTTTCTAGATATTGGCCTTTATATTTACTGTTGTGTTATGTATTTGGGACAGTCGCTTTGACGACCAAATGTATGGACAAATATTCTCGCGACAACTATTAAATGATGAATTGTGACCTTATATACAATTATCATTCACAGTAAGGACTAGCAGATATGTGTATGACTTATGTTTTTCTTCTATTCAGGTATAAAAATAATGTTCCTATCAATGATCAACTTCATTCTGAGAAATACAAAATTGAAGGAGAATACGGACTTTACTCACTGGAGATTTTTAAGTAAGTAATGAATTCAGCCCAAATAAGGACGATTACAATATACACTTAACTGGTTAATGCATTTGTGCATCTGTATTATGATGCAGGTATTGACCCAAGCCCAGACCTAAAAACCAAATGATAGGATCATAGATCACAATGATGCTGTCAGTTCAGATCATTATTACTGTGGTTGGGCCGGGACTTATGACTTGACGACACTACATAAAATCAAGGCGAAATCCGCAAGAAGTTCCGCATGGATTCTTCCTTGCATCAAACTCCCTTTGACTTCAATGGGATTTCAGTGACTGTTCACACAGTGTAATTTCCTTGCAGACATCTCCGACGAGAGTCTGAATTCCTGTCGGAAGAATGAACATGTTTGTTTTTCTGCCATAATGTGGTAGTAAAAGCCCATTAAGTCTACATGACTTTGAATTTCATGTAAAATTTCGTGGCAAATTCTGTGAAAAAAAAAGCGCCTATTTCATTCTTTTTGCTCCATTTTACCATGGTATGAAATTTCCTAAAGGAAAATTTCCTTGCTGAATTCCATAGTGTGAATATACTCTTAATATATCCATACCATATCTGTGAAATACCAGCCTTATATACCACTAGTGTAACTAAATGTATAGCTAAAGGTTGTCATTAGAGATGAGCGAACTTACAGTAAATTCGATTCGTCACGAACTTCTCAGCTCGGCAGTTGATGACTTTTCCTGTATGAATTAGTTCAGCTTTCAGGTGCTCCGGTGGGCTGGAAAAGGTGGATACATTCCTAGGAAAGAGTCTCCAGCCCACCGGAGCACCTGAAAGCTGAACTCATTTATGCAGACTAAAGTCATCAACTGCCGAGCCGAGAAGTTTGTGATGAATCGAATTTACTGTAAGTTCGCTCATCTCTAGTTGTCATGTTTATTATTGCACTTAGAGATGAGCGAACTTACAGTAAATTCGATTCATCACAAACTTCTCAGCTCAGCAGTTGATGACTTTTCCTGCATGAATTAGTTCAGCTTTCAGGTGCTCCCGTGGGCTGGAAAAGGTGGTTACAGTCCTAGGGAAGAGTCTCCTAGGACTGTATCCACCTTTTCCAGCCCACGGGAGCACCGGAAAGCTGAACTAATTCATGCAGGATAAGTCATCAACTGCCGAGCCGAGAAGTTCGTGACGAATCGAATTTACTGTAAGTTCGCTCATCTCTAATTGCACTGTTCCTTGTTAAAGGGGTACTCCACTGCTCAGCGTTTGGAACAAACTGTTCCGAAAGCTGGAGCCGGGAGCTCGTGAGGTCAGAGCCCCGCCTCTCACACCCCGCCCCCTCAATGCAAGTCTATGGGAGGGGGCGTGACGGCTGTCACGCCCCCTCCCATAGACTTGCATTGAGGGGGCGGGATGTGACTGCATGAGGGGGCGGGGCTATGACGTCACAAGCTCCCGGCTCCAGCGTTCGGAACAGTTTGTTCCAAACGCTGCTCAGCTGTGAATTTCAAACATATGACCCGTCATGTACCTAACAGAACACAAGTCATCAGGGATTAACACCGTTTAGCTTCTGCTCCATGGATTCTTGACACCTCTCTGACAATTCCTTTACATTGCATTCATACTTCCTTATCACTTCCTAATTGCTAAGTGCCGGTTTACATGTACATGCTACAAAGCAACTACTGCAATGATACATATGTGTACTTTATACTTAAAGGGGATTTTTGATAGAATGACCTTGAAGAATAGTTAATTTGGGTGACATCACTATTTTCTAGGGTTGAACTGTAGGGACATTTCTACATTTGCTGTCTGGGATGTGTTATTTTTGACAACTTGCCATCTTCTCCTTTGTTCAATAAGTAAATAAGCCACTGCTAAGTGTTCAACTCTTTGTTGGCTCGGAGATACATTCTTTTGGGTATTTGTCATAAACCTTATAAATAAATGCAATAGTAATCCTGTATTGGCAGCTAGCAATAAGGGATTTTATTACAGAAATGCCACATCATTTACATAATTTGGAAACAAGGATGGTTATTTACATGTTAGTCCGACAAACCATCATAGTCTGTAATTCCTACAATACATATTATCAAGAATCCAAAAAAACTACATCAAATCATTTAACATGATATGGACAGGATGTCACAGAAGTACTTGTTGTCTTTTTCTAAACTTAAAGGGGTACTCTGGTGGAAAACGTAATATTTTTTATTAAATCAACTGGTGGCAGAAAGTTAAACAGATTTGTAAATTACTTATATTAACCCCTTAAGGACCAGTTTTTTTTTCCATTTTTGCTATTTAGTTTTTTCCTCCTCACCTTTAAAAAATCATAACCCTTTCAATTTTGCACCTAAAAATCCATATGATGGCTTATTTTTTGCGCCACCAATTCTACTTTGTAATGACATCAGTCATTTTACCCAAAAATCTACGGCGAAACGGAAAAAAAAATCATTGTGAGACAAAATTGAAAAAAATTACTTTTGGGGGCTTCTGTTTCTACGCAGTAAATTTTTCGGTAAAAATGACACATTCTCTTTATTCTGTAGGTCCATACGATTAAAATGATACCCTACGTTGTGGCCCCGCGTTATAGAAAGGGAAAGGACTCAGGACGTACTGGTACATCCTTGGTCCTTAAGGGGTTAAAAAAATCTTAATCCTTCCAGTACTTATTAGCTGCTGAATACTACAGAAGAAATTCTTTTCTTTTTGGAACACAGTGCTCTCTGCTGACATCTCTGTCCATTTTAAGAACTGTCCAGAGTAGGAGAAAATCCCCATTGCAAACATAAGCTGCTCTGGACAGTTCCTAAAATGGACAGAGATGTCAGCAGAGAGCATTGTGCTTGTGATTCAGCAGAGAGCACTGTGTTCCAAAAAGAAAATAATTTCCTCTGTAGTATTCAGCAGCTAATAAGTACTGGAAGGATTAAGATTTTTTAATAGAAGTCATTTACAAATCTGATTAACTTTCTGGCACAAGTTGATAAAGTTGTTAAAAAGTTTTCCACCGGAGTACCCCTTTAACAAAATTTAAGGACTTTATTGACAGACATTTATCAACCGATTTACCCGAGTTTTTTCGCATAAAATTGTCGCAAAAAATTCGCAATTGCGCCACCGTCTTTTTCCATGCGACAATCTGCCACAAGAGCGAGAAAAGCATTTTTTTTTCAAATTGGCGTACATAAGCGTTTTTACAATTTTGACTTGCCATAGTCAGAAAATTTTTTGCGACATTCGCAAAAAAATCGCTATGGCTTTAAAAACCTACTAAATATACTCCAGCCGAACCTTGGCTTAGATAACAGAAACTGACTATTGTTTTCACTTAGGTGAGAAAAAACTCCTGCTTTTGCTTACCTGCGAAAAATGTATTAACTCCGTGCAACAATATAGTAAATTTGTCGCACGTAAGCAGAATGGAAGTGAAAAAACTAAAAAAACTAAAAAATAGCTTACCTAAGCAAACGTTCATGAATGCCCCTCATTATCCCTACATGAAATATCACTAGATATCCATTTACTCACGAGGGCATTACATATCAGAAAGGACAGCCTGAAAATACATCTTGTTCCTGCTTTTCCCAGATACTGCAGGATTCCTATCTATGTCAATATCCTAGACCACCTCTAATATTGATTTCATCTTTTTTCTGTATATCCGCTCCATAATGTATGGAATAATTGTTTTGGACAGTATCTATATACTAAGAACTTGACTTGACAATCACTTGAATAACTACTGACACCTGTATAGGACCATACATTACACTGCAATGTAATACAAAGAGTGACTGTATTTCTTTTCTACTTCTGCAGTTGTGATTTTGAGGATACAGCTCAGTATCATGCATCGGCAATGAATGTAAAGGGAGAGAACTCTTCATATGCATCGCTTGTGGTGAAGAGTAAGTTTGCTCCGTTTTTAGTCATTTGTTTCCTTATACACAAGGCATTCTACCATCTTACTATTTATTCTTTCAGGGTATAAAGGAGAACTAGATGTTACACCCTTGATTCCAAAGGGTGAACCATTCAGCTGTAAGTCCATACCTGATTAAATACTAGTATGATGCATTATGGGATAGAAAGCTTGGCTGAAGAACCTTCCCTTTCTCTTTTTAGTTTCTGTCACTCCATACGGCTTTGCTACTAAGTTTGATATCCATTTTGTTGATCCATTCGGAGTATCGTTTGGTAGAGAAGGGGAAACATTGAGTCTTGGTTCCACAGTCATCGTTCATCCAACCATCAAACGCTTCCAGCCACAAATCCAGTGGTACAGAAATGGTAGGTGGTTAATATCTCTTTTGTTACATTTTGTATATACCTTTTAGGTAGAGATGAGCGAACTTACAGTAAATTCGATTTGTCACGAACTTCTCGGCTCGGCAGTTGATGACTTATCCTGCATAAATTAGTTCAGCTTTCAGTTGCTCCCGTGGGCTGGAAAAGGTGGATACAGTCCTAGGAAAGAGTCTCCTAGGACAGTATCCACCTTTTCCAGCCCACGGGAGCACCTGAAAGCTGAACTAATTTATGCAGGAAAAGTTATCAACTGCCGAGCCGAGAAGTTCAAGAAGAATCGAATTTACTGTAAGTTCGCTCATCTCTACTTTTAGGTTATAATGCACAATATACTGTATAAAAGTATGATAAATAAATCACTGTAGAGAAAAAGTCATGCTGGTAATGAAATCCTGGGAAAAAAAGTCTTCTGTTCATGAATCTATTAAAGGGGTACTATGGCGCTAAGACATCTTATCCCCTATCCAAAGGATAGGGGATAAGATGCCTGATTGCGGGGGTCCCGCCGTTGGGGACCCCCGTGATCTTCCACGCTGCACCCCGTTAGAATCAGCCCCCGGAGCGTGCTCGCTCCGGGTCTGATTACTGGCGATCATGGGGACAGAGCATAGTGACGTCACGGCTCCGCCCCCATGTGACATCATGTTCCGCCCCCTCAATGCAAGCCTATGGAGGGGGCGGGACAGCTTTTTATTATTGCCAGAGAGAAGTGAATGTGGAGCTCATATAGTTGTTTCCTCACTTCTGACAGCAGAATATCTGTTTCTAAGAACAATTTTCCCAATTTTAGAGTAAGCTATACAAACAGTATGAATAAATAAATAAAAAGAACATAAATAACTCAAAATGGGTACAAAACAGTGAAGCAAACCATTGTCAATGTATTTAAACTGTTTTCAAAGCAGAATTGCACAATGAAGCAGTAATTTATTAAACATTGTTAGAACTGTAACTATACATTTATTTCCATTCAAGTCAATGAGGAGGAAATACACCATAAACACAATATAAATATAATAAATATCCTTCTGTAGTAGAAATAACTGCATTTTTAAAATCCCATTTATGTATTTGGTACAATGCAGTGGATAATAACCAGTTATCATAGTACATTATAGATGTAAAACATTTATATTTAAAGTTAAGTGACTTACATCTGCTGATATTAATGTAAAGTGGGACGGGAGGGCACCTATATTTTTATTTGACCTTCTTTTGTTCATATTGTTTGGCACAGTTTAGAGTATTCAATAAAAGAAGCTTTGCTAACTATAACAGTTTCCAGTGATTTCATTGGTACATTTTTTGTATATGTGTTCACATTTATATCCTGATGATTTTATTCTACATTTCCAGTCACATCGTTACTGTTACATTTCATGCTGTTAGTCTTTCTAATACACTTTGCTTGTTATTTTCAGGCGTTTTGGTCACACCATCAAAATGGGTCAGCACTCACTGGAGTGGAGGACATGCCACCTTGACTTTAAGGCACCTCAATAAGGAGGATGAAGGGTTGTACACTCTGCGAGTTGTCATGGGAGAATACTATGACCAATACAGTGCCTATGTATTTGTCAGAGGTGAGGAAAATGAGAAATTCGTCTATATACACTCTAGTGAGAATGCAGATGGATGTTAAAGGGGTACTCCGCTGCTCAGCGTTTGGAACAAGCTGCTGGAGCCGGCGCCGGGAGCTCATGACGTCATAGCCCGCTTGTTTCGAACGCTGAGCAGTGGAGTACCCCTTTAACTGGATGGTGCAGCATCCAGTGAATATAATTGCATGGGGAACAAAGTGTGAACTGTCCCTCTGTTAGCCCTTGTAAGGATAAAGCATTGTTTATCCAATACACAAACATAGTTACATAGGCGGGAGTATTCATGAAATGTGGTGTAGGTGAACGTCTTTTTACATCATTAAATCATGTGGTGGAAACTGTGTACCTGCACCAAATTTATTATATGGCGGAGGGAAAGTGATAATTATGGCGCTGATCACATTTCTTACTTCAGTACTCCACTTTGTATGATGCTTCCTCTACGGCTTTATGTGCGACTTTTTAACCGATACGGCAATTGTGTGACTTTTTAATTATGCTGTCCACAGTCAGTATGTAAGCCAAGTCAGGCCTGGTGTAGATTTGTGCCTCAGCGCAGTTGCTCCAAACGTTGCGACAAACTAAAAAGTCATACATCATAAATTCCTGACCACTGCAAGATATCAACTGAAATCCCAACTTGTAATGTCCTTTTTAACCCCTTCACGACGAGCGACGTACATGTACGGCGCCGCGAAGTGTCACTTGGCGCGCGGCGACGTACATGTACGTCGCGGGGTTCCGGGAGCGCCGCGTCACCGGTAGCGGTGATCGGACCGGGATGACTGCTGTTATCTAACAGCAGGCATCCCGGCACATCGCCGAGGGGGGTCCTGAGACCCCCCCATGACCGCGATGCGCGCAAATCGCAGGTCAATTCAGACCTGCGATCTGCGCGATTCCGGGTCATACGGGTCACTGGTGACCCGGTGACCCGGAAAATAAGAGGGATCGTAGGTGTCCGAGACACCCTAGATCCCCCTAAAGGGATAGGAGTTTGGTGGCAGGGTTGCCACCCCTCCTATCCCTGCTATTGGTCGGCCGAGCGACCGACCGATAGCAGACCGGGGGAGGGGGGGTTAAAGTTCGGTTCCCCCGCTTTGCCCACCTATCGGTGTCCGGGCAAAACGGGGGAACCGTCCAGGGAGGGTCGGCGCCGAAGGTCCCTACCTGTATCCCGGATCGCGATCCTCCATGCGGGGATCCCCCATGTGCGGCGGCGGCGGCGGCGGCTTCCAGGTCCTGCTAGGTGAGTTGTTGCCTAACAACATCCGGAGGGCCACAGTTTACAGTGGTCTCTAAACCGTGGCCCTCCAGATGTTGCAAAACTACAACTCCCAGCATGCCCAGACAGCTGTTTGCTGTGTGGGCATGCTGGGACTTGTAGTTTTGCAATATTTAGAGGGGTTCAGGTTGTAGATCACTAAGTGGTCTCAAACTGTAGCCCTCCAGATGTTGCAAAACTACAACTCTCAGCATGCCCAGACAGCAGTTTGCTGGCTGGGCATGCTGAGAGTTGTAGTTTTGCAACATCTGGAGGGCCACAGTTTTGAGACCACTGGACAGTGATTTACAACTTGAACCCCTCTAAATCTTGCAAAACTACAACTCCCAGCATTCAGGAACAGCATAAGGCTGTCTCGGCATGCTGGGAGTTGTACTTGCGTGCCTCCAGCCATTGCATAACTACATCTCCCAGCATGCCCTTCCGCAATCAGTACATGCTGGGAGTTGCAGTTTTGCAACAGCTGGAGGCACACTGGTTGGAAAATACTGAGTTAGGTCATAGAACCTAAATCAAGGTTTTCCAGCCAGTGTGCCTCCAGCTGTTGCAAAACTACAACTCCCAGCATGCATGGTCTGTCAGTGCATGCTGGGAGTTGTAGTTTTGACCCCCCTCCCGTGTGAATGTACAGGCTACATTCACACTGGCGGCAGAATACAGTGAGTTCCCCGCTGCAAATTTGAGATGCGGCAAATTTTCCGCCGCAGCTCAAACTCCTAGCGGGAGACTCAGTGTAATCTGCCGCCAGTGTGAATGTAACCTAAAAACACTACACTACACTAACATAAAATAAAGAGTAAAAGACTACATATACACATGTACACTGCCCCCCCACCCCCACCCCCCTTCTCCAATAAAAATGAAAAACGTATTGTACGGCAGTGTTTCTAAGATGGAGCCTCCAGCTGTTGCAAAACAAAAACTCCCAGCATTTCTGGACAGCAATTGACTGTCCAAGCATGCTGGGAGTTTAGCAACAGCTGGAGGTGCCCTGTTTGGGAATCACTGGCATAGAATACCCCTATGTCCACCCCTATGCAAGTCCCTAATTCAGGCCTCAAATGCACATGGCGCTCTCACTTTGGAGCCCTGTCGTATTTCAAGGCAACAGAATAGGGTCACATATGGGGTATCGCCGTACTCGGGAGAAATTGCCTAACAAATTTTGGGGGGCTTTTTCTCCTTTTACCCCTTATGAAAAGGAACAGTTGGGGTCTACACCAGCATGTTAGTGTAAAAAAATAAAAAAATTTACACTAACATGCTGGTGTTGCCCTATACTTTTCATTTTCACAAGAGGTAAAAGGGAAAAACGCCCCCCAAAATTTGTAACACAATTTCTCCCGAGTATGGAGATACCCCATATGTGGGCGCAAAGTGCTCTGGGGGCGCACAACAAGGCCCAGAAGGGAGAGTGCGCCATGTACATTTGAGGTGATTTGCACAGGGGTGGCTGATTGTTACAGCGGTTCTGACAAACGCAAAAAACAAAACACACCCACATGTGACGCCATTTTGAAAACTACACCCATCACGGAATGTAATGAGGGGTGCAGTGAGAATTTACACCCCACTGGTGTCTGACGGATCTTTGGAACAGTGGTCCGTGAAAATGAAAAATTTTGCACAGCCCACTGTTCCAAAGATCTGTCAGACACCAGTGGGGGGTAAATGCTCACTGTACCCCTCATTACATTCTGTGAGGGGTCTAGTTTCCAAAATGGTATGCCATGTGGGGGTTATTTTGCTGTTCTGGCACCATAGGGGCTTCCTAAATGCGACATGCCCCCCGAGCAAAATTTGCTCTCAAAAAGCCAAATATGACGCCTTTCCTTCTGAGCATTGTAGTTCGCCCGTAGTGCACTTCAGGTCCACTTATGGGGTACCTCCATACTCAGAAGAGCTGGGGTTACAAATTTTGGGGGGTCTTTTCTGCTATTAACCCTTGCAAAAATGTGAAATTTGGGGGGAAACCCACATTTTAGTGAAATTATTATTATTTTTTTTACATATGCAAAAGTCGTGAAACACCTGTGGGGTATTAAGGCTCACTTTATCCCTTGTTACGTTCCTCAAGGGGTCTAGTTTCCAAAATGGTATGCCATGTGTTTTTTTTGCTGTTCTGGCACCATAGGGGCTTCCTAAAGATGACATGCCCCCCAAAAACCATTTCAGATAAACGTACTCTCTAAAATCCCCTTGTCGCTCCTTCGCTTCTGAGCCCTCTACTGCGCCCGCCGAACACTTTACATAGACATATGAGGTATGTGCTTACTCAAGAGAAATTGGGCTACAAATATAAGTATACATTTTCTCCTTTTACCCCTTGTAAAAATAAAAAAATTGGGTCTACAAGAACATGCGAGTGTAAAAAATGAAGATTTTGAATTTTCTCCTTCACTTTGCTGCTTTTCCTGTGAAACACCTAAAGGGTTAAAACATTTATTGAATGTCATTTTGAATACTTTGGGGGGTGCAGTTTTTATAATGGGGTCATTTATGGGGTATTTCTAATATGAAGACCCTTCAAATCCACTTCAAACCTGAACTGGTCCCTGAAAAATTGCGAGTTTGAAAATTTTGTGAAAAATTGGAAAATTGCTGCTGAACTTTGAAGCCCTCTGGTGTCTTCCAAAAGTAAAAACTCGTCAATTTTATGATGCAAACATAAAATAGACATATTGTATATGTGAATCCAAAAAAAAATTATTTGGAATATCCATTTTCCTTACAAGCAGAGAGCTTCAAAGTTAGAAAAATGCAAAATTTTTAATTTTTTCATCAAATTTTGGAATTTTTCACCAAGAAAGGATGCAAGTTACCATAAAATTTTACCACTAAGTTAAAGTAGAATATGTCACGAAAAAACAATCTCAGAATCAGAATGATAACTAAAAGCATCCCAGAGTTATTAATGTTTAAAGTGACAGTGGTCAGATTTGCAAAAAAGGGCTTCGTCCTAGAGGTGAAAATGGGCTCCGTCCTTAAGGGGTTAAAAACGTCTTTTAAAGCAATGAAAAGTCTCTAAACAGCGCTGTGCTACAAATTTACCCCTCAAAAACCAGGGTAAAACTTCGCCCGACTGTGTGTAAATCAATGATGCTAGATCTAAATGACAAGAAGACAGTATAATACTGGCAGGCCATACACCCAGGGATGTTAAATTGGCACTGTCAGATCCAAAAACGTATTTTTATTGATGAAAATGAAAGAACTTTTGTAATATGATTGTTTAAAATGTTTTGAATATTTAAAGGGGTACTCCCCCTCCCATAGACTTGCATTGAGGAGGCAGGGCGTGACGTCATGAGGGGGCGGGGCTATGACATCACAAGCTCCCAGCGCCGGCTCCAGCGTTCGGAACAGTTTGTTCCAAACGCTGAGCAGCGGAGTACCCCTTTAATAAAGTAAACAGATCCTGAAAATCCCACCACTATCTCATACCTACTGGGACATTAACCTGTCAAGCAGCAGCATCAAGCTTGTCCATGAGTAATGGACAAGAGATGACTTATGAGCATGAGCAGACACACCAATCACCTCCCACCACAAGGCAGGGACACGCCCCTTCCCCTGAGAGGATTTCTAACACTGTGAGCTAATGAAAAGAGGTGTTTATGTAATAAATATAGGTAATATAGGCATAAAATTAGATGTAACATATATTGTTTTTTATTTTTTTGTGGGACCTGACAGGTACGCTTTAAGCCTATTGTTCTAGAAAACAGTGGAATATATTATTCCTACTTGCCTGGTTTTATAATTGAATTAAAAATTGCTTCATATGATGTAGAGCCTGTGCTATCAAATGTCTGGTAAAGCTGGGACAGATATTATCTCTCTGTCAGCTGCTACTGGGAGCAGCTGATGGTCTGGCAGTTCTCAAGTGTTTCGAATTCTTGGCTCTAAGTAAAGGATCCAAAAAGCCACCTATGCTAAGTTCAGCAGTACATGTAGAAAGGCAACCTTGGCTGGTGTGACGCAAATAGACACACCTACAAATAGTCTCCATCATAATATGCTATTTAAATAGCAACACCAATGCTGTGCTTATATAGGGAAAAGATTGCATTTCTATATTGGAGTTTATTGTTTAGAATGTCTTTTCCTCAATTTCCAGTACAGTGCCAGCATGGACGATGTCCTGAGGCTAGGTTTACATCTGTATCAGAGGCAGATGCCATTCCATTTGGCACATTCTATTCGGCACTGGCAAATGGAGCTGTCTGGACCGCTGCACTATGGACAAAAATGGCGCATTGCCTTTTAAAGGGGTACTCCGGTGGAAAACTTTTTATATAAATCAACTGGTGCCAGAAAGTTAAACAGATTTGTAAATTACTTCTATTAAAAAATATTAATCCTCCAGTAGCTGATGAATACAGTGCTCTCTGCTGACATCTCTGTCCATTTTAGGAACTGTCCAGAGCAGCATATGTTTGCTATGGGGATTTTCTCCTACTCTGGGCAGTTCCTAAAATGGACAGAGATGTCAGCAGAGAGCACTGTGCTCGTGATGTAAGCAGGGAACTCTGTGTTCCAAAAAGATAAGATTTTGCTCTGTAGTATTCAGCAGCTAATAAGTACTGGA
Organism: Hyla sarda; assembly: GCF_029499605.1. Taxonomy (NCBI): domain Eukaryota; kingdom Metazoa; phylum Chordata; class Amphibia; order Anura; family Hylidae; genus Hyla; species Hyla sarda. The sequence continues at coordinate 263,730,502 of NC_079193.1, forward strand.
AGGATTAAGATTTTTTAATAGAAGTGATTTACAAATCTGTTTAACTTTCTAGCACCAAATGATTTAAAAAAAAAAAAAATTTCACCGGAGTTCCCCTTTAATGGGGTTCGTCATTGTCCAGGAATCTAATGCGGCAAAGAAATGTAGCCTTTATTTTTGTCCCGTTATTCGAACCTGACCTTACCTCTCTGTGTGGTCAATGGAAAAATATGAGTAACTTTTTCTATGAATGAGCTGATTTAGTTCGGAAATCAGATAAATGACTCAATTAAAGGAGGATAACCAGTAGGTATAACAATGTTTTCCAAAAAGTGTGTCTGCAGCTGTTGCAAAACTACAACTCCCAGCATGCCCGGACAGCCAAAGGCTGTCCGGGCATGCTGGGAGTTGTAGATTTGCAACAGATGGAGACACTCTTTTTGGAAAACTCACCACAAATATAATTTTAAAGCAGTAGGTTTTTATCTCTACTTGGCATTTTAAATATGGTGGTGCCTTATTCTTAATGATCTTATTAAATTAAAATTTTGGTTCATTGTTGATGCTGCATTGAAATCTATTGCGCTCTGTCCTACAGATGGTGAACCGGAGGTTGATGGTGCTCCTTCTGCTCCTCTGGATGTGGAATCTCTTGATGCTAACAAGGACTATGTAATTATCTCTTGGAAGCAGCCTGCAGTTGATGGTGGGAGTCCAATTCTGGGATATTTTATTGACAGGTTAGTATCATAAATATTCTCAATTGATTCCTAAAGTTCACTTTTTGTATACAGTGGGGATCAAAAGTTTGGGCACCCCAGGTAAAAATGTGTATTAATATGCATAAAGAAGCCAAGGAAAGATGGAAAAATCTCCAAAAGGCATCAAATGACAGATTAGACCTTCTTATAATTTGTCAACAAAAGTTAGATTTTATTTCCATCATTTACACTTTCAAAATAACAGAAAACATCTCACGAGTATAAGGAAAAATGGATTCAATAAAATTTCAGCAAATTTTGCATGATAACTTGATGCCATCTGTGAAAAAGCTGAAGTTAAAGAGTTAAAGAGTTAAACACACCTCAAAATCCAGGGGGGATTACATCAAGAGGTGTAAACTGAAGGTTTTGCCATGGCCTTCACAATCTCCTGACCTCAATATAATTAAAAATTTATGGATAGACCTTAAAAGAGCAGTGCTTAACAGACAGCCCAGAAATCTCAAAGAACTGGAAGACTTTTGTAAGGAAGAATGGGCAAAGATTCCTCAAACAAGAGTTGAAAGACTCTTGGATGGCTACAAAAAGCGTTTACAAGCTGTGATACTTACCAAAGGGGGCAGTACAAGATATTAACTCTGCAGGGTGCCCAAACTTTTGCAGACAACATTTTTTTTGTTTTCTGTTATTTTGAAAGTGTAAATGATGGAAATAAAATCTAACTTTTGTTGACATATTATAAGAATGTCTAATCTGTAATTTGATGCCTTTTGGAGATTTTCCATCTTTCCTTGGCTTCTTTATGCACATTAATACAAATTTTTAAGTGGGGTGCCCAAACTTTTGATCCCCACTGTATTTTTGGGAGACTAATGCTGTCCCTGCAGTTATTATCTGTGTGTCTCTGTGCAGAGACAAAATATAGCAAGTGTGGGCGGAGTGAGCAGAGCTCTGTGCAGGCTTCTGGCTTTTCATTTAGCCTGCCATGTGAGCCTGGGACATGTCACAGAGCCTCAGTGCACAGAGCCCTGCTTGTCCTTAGTGTACAGAGCTCTGCTTGTCCTTAGTGCACAGAGCCCTGCTTGTCCTCAGTGTACAGGGCCCTGCTTGTCCTCAGTGTACAGAGCCCTGCTTGTCCTCAGTGTACAGAACCCTGCTTGTCCTCAGTGCACAGAGCCCTGCTTGTCCTCAGTGTACAGAACCCTGCTTGTCCTCAGTGCACAGAGCCCTGCTTGTCCTCAGTGTACAGAGCCCTGCTTGTCCTCAGTGCACAGAACCCTGCTTGTCCACAGTGCACAGAACCCTGCTTGTCCACAGTGCACAGAGCCCTGCTTGTCTTCAGTGTACAGAGCCCTGCTTGTCCTCAGTGTACAGAACCCTGCTTGTCCTCAGTGTACAGAGCCCTGCATGTTCTCAGTGCACAGAGCCCTGCTTGTCCTCAGTGCACAGAGCCCTGCTTGTCCTCAGTGTAGAGAGCCCTGCTTGTCCTCAGTGTACAGAGCCCTGCTTGTCCTCAGTGTACAGACCCCCTCCTTGTGCTCACTGCACAGAGCCCTGCTTGTCCTCAGTGCACAGAGCCCTGCTTGTCTTCAGTGTACAGAGCCCTGCTTGTCCTCAGTGTACAGAGCCCTGCTTGTCCTCAGTGTACAGAGCCCTGCTTGTCCTCTGTGTACAGAGCCCTGGTTTTTGCGGCACAACCCCTTTAAAAAATAAATTTTTACACAATCTCACACCAGTCCGGACCACACTTAGAAACAAGAATGTGTACCTCATTGATAAATATGGGGAAAGAACTTGATTTACACAGACAATGATAAAATGTTCCCTATATTTGTTCAACTGGTGTATTGGAACTAAAGTATTCTACTAAAGATAGACACAGTTCATAGATAGACAGCACGGCACTACTTTCCCTTCAGGTGCAGAACGGTGATCACACGGCAGACTAGGACTAAGGATTGCTGGAGGTGGTGCTCTGACTAGTAATAGTGCATGGAATTGCGACAAAGAAGCAGAGAAATAATCGGCAACTCACTGCGGCCAGCTGAGTAAATCTTCTTTTATTTCATACTCACAAAGATATCATGTGGGAAGAGGGTAGTGGGGGGACACAGGATGGCGACCAAGCTCCGTCCTCCGGAGGAAGCACGATCATCGTGCGAAACGGAGCTTGGTCGCCATCCTGTGTCCCCCCACTACCCTCTTGCCACATGATATCTTTGTGAGTATGAAATAAAAGAAGATTTACTCAGCTGGCCGCAGTGAGTTGCCGATTATTTCTCTGCTTCTTTGTCGCAATTCTACTAAAGATGTAGAGCTAGTTATGCAATGTGTGATCTCATAATGTCATTTATTCTGGGTCACAGTGTTGCCATAGCACCATGCATTGATTGATTTTTAATTCTCCACTACAGTTTACCTGTCTAAAAGATCTTAAAGCGTACCTGTCAGATCCGATCCAACCTCCCCCCCCCCCCCCTAATTTTTTTTTTACTCTATCTCCTATATTTATTGTATAATCACCTCTTTTCATTACCTTACAGTGTTAGAAATCCTCTCAGGGGAAGGGGGTGTGTCTGTCCCTTTTGGTGGGAGGTGATTGGTGTGTCTGGTCATACAGACCAGTCCATAAGTCATCTCATGTCTATGACTCATGGACAAGCTGATGCTGCTGCAGGACTGGTTAGTGTCCCAGTAGGTATGGGGGATCCCTAGTGGTGAAATTTGTCAGAGGACATTTTCTTTATTTAATATTCAATAAAATTTAAACAACCATATTACAAAATGTGTTTAATTTTCATTAGTAAAAACACATAGAACGTGTTTGGATCTGACAGTGCCCATATAAGACTTTTACACATGATCATATTACAGATGTGTGGTGTATGAATCTATAACATGATGCCAGCTATGAGTCTGTATTGTAACTAGGTCACAGATCATGGCAGAGATTAATCATTGATATGTCATTTCACCTTATGTTATTGTCATCCAAGACAACAACCATGAAAGACTAACCATTAACCCCTTAAGGACGCAGCCCTTTTTCACCTTAAGGACTGAGCCCTTTATCGCAATTCTGACCACCGTCGCTTTACGAATTAATAACTCGAAAACGCTTTTACCGAATATTCTGATTCTGAGATAGTTTTTTCGTGACATATTCTACTTTATTTTGGTGGTAAATTTTCGGCATTACTTGCATCCTTTTTTGGTGAAAAATCCCAAAATTTCATGAAAATTTTGAAAATTTAGCATTTTTCTAACTTTGAAGCATTCTACTTGTAAGGAAAATGGATATTCCCAATAAATTTAATTTTTATTCACAAATACAATATGTCCACTTTATGTTGGCATCATAAAATGGACATATTTTAGTTTTTTGAAAAAATCAGAGGGCTTCAAAGTAGAGCAGCAATTTTCAAAAATGTCATGAAAATTGCAAAATCTGAAGGGACAGATGTTACAGAACTACAACTCCCAGCATGCCTGGGCAGTCTAGGCATGCTGAGAGTTGTAGCTTGGCAACATCTGGAGGGCTACCGTTTGGGCACCACTGTAACAGTGGTCTCCAAACTGTGACCCTCCAGATGTTGCAAAACTACAACTCCCAGCATGCCCAGACAGCCTTTAGCTGTCTGGGCATGCTGGGAGTTGCAGTTTGGCCTTCCTAGTAGTTGCCACAGTAAAGATCACTTTCACTTTCATTCCCCCCCCCACCAACTGTCGCGTCGTTTCCCTACCTGTGCCTGTCTCCAGCGACGATTTGGGGTCCCTACGCATCTTCTCCTCCAGGTACCGGCCTCCATCTTCTCCTCACGACATCCAGGGGTGGGCAGAACGGGGGTTGCCATGGCAACCCACTGTCCTGTGCTGCCATTGGTCAGAATCAGTTCTGACCAATGGCAGGGGATAGGAGGAGATCGCAGCACTGCGACCTCTCTCCTAGCCCTCAGGATGATCGGGGCTGTCACTGACAGCTCCGATCATCCCTATTTTCCGGGTGATCGGGTCACCAGAGACCCGATCAGCCCGGAATAGCAGAAAATCTCATGTCTGAATTGACATGCGATTTTCTGTGATCGCTGACATGGGGGGTCTCAGGACCCCCCTGGGCGATATGCCAGGATGCCTGCTGAATGATTTCAGCAGGCATCCCGGTCCGGCTTCCAACCGGCTAGCGGCGGGGACCGGAATTCCCACGGGCATATGCAAACGCCCCACGTCCTTAAGGACTCGGGATGCAGGGCGTTGCATACGCCCGGCGTCCTGAAGAGGTTAATGATGATTTGGCCAGAAAACAGCCATTGTGAAATCTGTTTGGCTGGCTTCATCCACAATGCTTAAAATAAACAACTGGTGGTGGACTGCCTTGTAGGAAGCAATTTATTACAAATAAGGGATTGCAAATAAAAAAGGAAACTGTACTACTTATAAGACAAAGCAGTGGTCTTCAGACTCTGGCTTTCCAGCTCAATCTTACCATGCGGTGAATGTGTTTGAAGGTCTTGTCTCATCTAATTTTTGAACCCCAGTCGCTAAGCCAGAGCAGGGAGCCGCGCCTAAGCAGCAACTCTAGCAGACCATATCCAATTATTGGATAACTGTACAATACTGCATTTCACCTATAGAGGCTGCTGCATGGGAAATGTACAGCTGACTGGATCTCCCCCTCCCGGCAAATTGCTCAAGACTATTAGCACTGGTGCCGCTGGTCTGGCGCCTTTTGGTGGCTGTTTTCTTTAAGAGTTTGCGATCTGACAATGAGCAGTCCTCTAAATCTCAATCTTTCGATCTTTGTGTAAGGCTGGCCATACAGATGACACTTTGGTCATTCGTCCATGATATTATTTGTATAAACGTTCCCCTCAGCAACATGGCAGACTAAACTTGTTTTTTTCTTTTTTTAATGAATTCCACTAATCATGCCAGGCACTTTCTTCACAAAAAAATTAAACACGGCCATAGTTTGCATGTCATTTACAAATATTGGTTAACCATTTCAGCTGACCATGTGTATGGCAAGCTGAAGACAGTAGACCAGATTTGTCACAAAAATATGTCTGATTTTTATCTCAGACAGATAGCAACCAATGAGCTGTGATTGATTGTTATTTGTCCTAGACAAAAATCACACACATTAATGTCTCAGACAGATCGATAAATGTCTCTACACCAAATGGGCAGAAACGAAATGGATACTAAATGCATTGTTTTCCTGGCATTGTGCATTGTGTATAGATGATGAATATACTATAGTCATGAACTATGCTGAATAGATGAAGTAGTTGCTTGTTTATTTGCTGTTATAAGATGAAAATATACCAGACATACCTAGGCAGAGACTCCTGGATTTAGATGAAACAAGTGTTTTACTTTGAATATATACATTTGTATTGAGTTTTCCCCTCATTTTTTTGCCTGAGGTGTGAGGTTGGCACAAGTCATTGGACTCAGTGTAATGACACTCCAGTGAAGTTTGCCCGTTTCCCAGTGACTGGTTTGATTGAAGGAAGATCATACATTTTCCGTGTAAGGGCTGTAAATAAAACTGGAATGAGCAGACCTTCTCGTGTGTCCGAGCCAGTGGCAGCTCTCGATCCAGCAGACAGAGCCAAATTCAGAAGTAAGTCATAACTAATACTAAATCTTGCTACCTGTTGGTATTTAAAGGGGTACTCCGCCCCTAGACATCTTATCCCCTATCCAAAGGATAGGGGATAAGATGTCAGATCGCCGAGGTCCCGCTGCTGGGGAGCCCCGGGATCCCCGCTGCGGCACCCCACTATCATTACAGTACAGAGCGAGTTTGCTCTGCACGTAATGACGGGCAGTACAGGGGCCGGAGCATCGTTACATCACGGCTCCGCCCCTTGTGACATCACGGCCCGCCCCTTTCAATATAAGTCTATGGAAGGGGGCGTGGTGGTCGTCACGCCCCCTCCCATAGACTTGCATTAAGGGGACGGGCTGTGATGTCACGATGGGCAGAGCCATGAAGTCACTCTGCTCCGTCCCCCGTATCGCCCGTCATTACGCACAGAGCGAACTCGCTCTGTGCTGTAATGAGAGCGCGGTGCCGCAGCGGGGATCCCGGGGATCCCCAGCAGCGGGACCGCGGCGATCTGACATCTTATCACCTATCGTTTGGATAGGGGATAAGATGTCTAGGGGCGGAGTACCCCTTTAAGGCAAAACTTCAATTCTGTATCATACAGAATGAAGAACTTCTGTTTTAAATGCTGATGGATTTCATTGATATGCTATTGGATTTCTCTCCATCCACCATCACCACCACATTATACATGTCTACATGTTTGACGGAAAGCTTAAAGGGGTACTCCGGGGAACAAAACCCATAGCCCATCCTTTCCCAGCCTATTTGTCTAAATATCATTCATACAGCTCAGCTTTCACTTTACCACAGCTCGTTAAGACAGGAAATCTGAGCTGTGATTGGTTGATGGGGGGAAATCTCTCCACTCTTTCTCTCACACAGTTTGATAAATCTGGGCCTAAAGGCCCAGATTAATCAAACTGTGTGAGAGAAAGAGTGGAGAGATTTCCCCACATCAACCAATCACAAATCAGATTTCCTGTCCTTCAGGTTTATTAGAAAGTTACAGAAGTTTATATTACACAATGATTAAGATTTACATTTTTAGTGACAGTTTTATGACTACATATTATCCTATCCCAGGTCGTCCTTCTGCTCCATGGACAGGACAAATCATTGTAACCGAAGAGGAACCCACAGGTCAGAAAGCCATACTGAGTAAATGATGACGGTGTGCTAGTGTGGTGGTAAATGTGCCCAAAAATATATAGTGCACATTGTAATGAATGACTCTCTTCCATCATTTGCAACTTTAGAAGGAATTATTCCTGGGCCACCATCTCATCTGACTGTGACAGAAGCCACCAAAAACTATGTGGTGCTGAGCTGGAAGCCTCCGGAATTGCGTGGTCATGAAGGTGTCATGTACTATGTAGAAAAGGTAAGAATAAGGCTAAGTTTCCACTTGGTTTTTTTTCCTGGAAGGTTTTGGATATCTGCCACTTCAGTTTTTTAGCCAAAGTCAGGAGTGCATTCAAAAAGAATAGGACATATATAGGAAGGACTTACACTTCTCCTCCCTTATGGATCCACTTCTGACTTTGGCTCAAAAAATGCAGTGGTAGTTTTCCAAAAACTGCCAGAAAAAAAACAAGTGGAAACTTAGCCATAAACTGGCAAGCAATAGTCTGGGGCCTTGGTGATTACAACTGGCATTATCAGAAGCTCATCAATTGTCTCATATCTATCTTTTACACAAAGTGTATCACACCCCTACATTGTTATGAATTTGCTCTTTAGTTGGATCTAATAAAATGTCTTCTTGGCCTGGTAATAGAGGATGATATTTTGGAAGGTATTGAAATTGGTACAGGGAAATATATTTTATCAGGCAAGAAAGCAAGACATTGCCACGCACTGGATCAGTCCTTCCTCTCACACAGTGGACGAACTGACTGCGAGACTTAAAGGGGTTATAACATATGTTAAATGGGGTACATAAAAAGCATTGTGCGGACAGGAATTTGAGATGATTTGAGGTCCAGGGATTGACACACCAGCTTTGCCTACCAGGCACATTCTTTGATCTCTGTTTGAATCCTTTATGCTCTTAGCAGGTATACAGGGGGAGGGAAAGATATCCTGTTTATGCTAACTTGATGTATGCGCTTCTGGAGGTGTTCATTGATGGGATGGTTTCTATGATACCTACTGTGGGGCAAAAAAGTATTTAGTCAGCCACCAATTGTTGTCACGCCTAGCGCTCCGGGTCCCCGCTCCTCCCCGGAGCGCTCACGGCGCTTCTCTCTCCGCAGCGCCCCGGTCAGTCCCGCTGACCGGGAGCGCTGCACTGTCATGGCCGTCGGGGATGCGATTCGCACAGCGGGACGCGCCCGCTCGCGAGTCGCATCCCAGGTCACCTACCCGTCCCGGTCCCCTGCTGTCATGTGCTGGCGCGTGCGGCTCCGCTCTCTAGGGCGCGCGCGCGCCAGCTCTCTGAGATTTAAAGGGCCAGTGCACCAATGATTGGTGCCTGGCCCAATTAGCTTAATTGGCTTCCACCTGCTCCCAGACTATATCTGATCACTGCCCCTGCACTCCCCTGCCGGATCTTGTTGCCTTAGTGCCTTGAGAAAGCGTTTACTGTGTTTGTCCATACTGTGTACTTGACCTCCTGCTATTGCCATATTGACTACGATCCTTGCTGCCTGCCCCGACCTTCTGCTACGTCCGACCTTGCTTCTGTCTACTCCCTTGTACCGCGCCTATCTTCAGCAGTCAGAGAGGTTGAGCCGTTGCTAGTGGATACGACCTGGTCACTACCGCCGCAGCAAGACCATCCCGCTTTGCGGCGGGCTCTGGTGAACACCAGTAGTGACTTAGAACCGGTCCACTAGCACGGTCCACGCCAATCCCTCTCTGGCACAGAGGATCCACCCTCCAGCCTGCCGACCCGTGACAGTAGATCCGGCCATGGATCCCGCTGAGGTTCCCCTGCCAGTTGCCTCTGACCTCACTACGCTGGTCGCCCAGCAAGCTCGACAGATCGCCCAACAAGAGCACCAGCTGTCGTACTTGACCACCATGACTCAGCAACTTCAGTCGCAGCTACAGCAGCTTCAGTCTCAGCTACAGCAATTTCAGTCTCAGCTACAGCAGCAACAACCTTCTCCTCCGCCAGCTCCTGCACCTCTTCCGCAGCGAGTGGCCACTCCTCGCCTCCGCTTGTCCCTGCCGGACAAATTTGATGGGGACTCTAAGTTTTGCCGTGGCTTTCTTTCACAATGTTCCCTGCACTTGGAGATGATGTCGGACCAGTTTCCTACTGAAAGGTCTAAGGTGGCTTTCGTAGTCAGTCTTCTGTCTGGGAAAGCTCTGTCATGGGCCACACCGCTCTGGGACCGCAATGACCCCGTCACTGCCTCTGTACACTCCTTCTTCTCGGAAATTCGAAGTGTCTTTGAGGAACCTGCCCGAGCCTCTTCTGCTGAGACTGCCCTGCTGAACCTGGTCCAGGGTAATTCTTCCGTTGGCGAGTACGCCATACAATTCCGTACTCTTGCTTCTGAACTATCCTGGAATAATGAGGCCCTCTGCGCGACCTTTAAAAAAGGCCTATCCAGCAACATTAAAGATGTTCTGGCCGCACGAGAAATTCCTGCTAACCTGCATGAACTCATTCATCTAGCCACTCGCATTGACATGCGTTTTTCTGAGAGACATCAAGAGCTCCGCCAGGAAAAAGACTTAGATCTCTGGGCACCTCTCCCACAGTCTCCGTTGCAATCTACGCCTAGGCCTCCCGCCGAGGAGGCCATGCAAGTGGATCGGTCTCGCCTGACCCAGGAGGAGAGGAATCGCCGTAGGGAAGAAAATCTTTGTCTGTACTGTGCCAGTACCGAACATTTCTTGGTGGATTGCCCTATCCGTCCTCCACGTCTGGGAAACGCACGCTCGCACCCAGCTCTCGTGGGTGTGGCGTCTCTTGATTCAAAGTCGGCTTCTCCACGTCTCACGGTGCCCGTGCGGATTTCTCCTTCAGCCAACTCCTCCCTCTCAGCCGTGGCCTGCTTGGACTCTGGTGCCTCTGGGAATTTTATTCCGGATTCCTTGGTGAATAAATTCCGCATCCCGGTGACCCGTCTCGTCAAGCCACTCTACATTTCCGCGGTCAACGGAGTCAGGTTGGATTGCACCGTGCGTTACCGCACGGAGCCCCTCCTAATGTGCATCGGACCTCATCACGAAAAAATTTAGTTTTTGGTCCTCTCCAATTGCACTTCCGAAATTCTCCTTGGACTACCATGGCTTCAACGCCATTCCCCAACCCTTGATTGGTCCACAGGAGAGATCAAGAACTGGGACTCTGCCTGCCATGGGAAGTGCCTCTCCCCCCCTCCCAGTCCCGTCAGGCAAGCCTCAGTGCCTCCTCATGGCCCCCGTCCTGGTGTCACACTGCCCCGTGCCAGGCTTCGCCCTCTGCCCTCCCTCCCCATTCCCATTCCTGCTGTACTGCCTGCCGTTGAGGAAACCCTCCATTCTTTCCCGGTGTCCTCATCCCAGGGGAGGCAGTTACCGGACAAAGAAAAGGGGAGACCTAAGGGGGGGGTACTGTTACGCCTAGCGCTCCGGGTCCCCGCTCCTCCCCGGAGCGCTCACGGCGCTTCTCTCTCCGCAGCGCCCCGGTCAGTCCCGCTGACCGGGAGCGCTGCACTGTCATGGCCGTCGGGGATGCGATTCGCACAGCGGGACGCGCCCGCTCGCGAGTCGCATCCCAGGTCACCTACCCGTCCCGGTCTCCTGCTGTCATGTGCTGGCGCGCGCGGCTCCGCTCTCTAGGGCGCGTGCGCGCCAGCTCTCTGAGATTTAAAGGGCCAGTGCACCAATGATTGGTGCCTGGCCCAATTAGCTTAATTGGCTTCCACCTGCTCCCAGACTATATCTGATCACTGCCCCTGCACTCCCCTGCCGGATCTTGTTGCCTTAGTGCCTTGAGAAAGCGTTTACTGTGTTTGTCCATACTGTGTACTTGACCTCCTGCTATTGCCATATTGACTACGATCCTTGCTGCCTGCCCCGACCTTCTGCTACGTCCGACCTTGCTTCTGTCTACTCCCTTGTACCGCGCCTATCTTCAGCAGTCAGAGAGGTTGAGCCGTTGCTAGTGGATACGACCTGGTCACTACCGCCGCAGCAAGACCATCCCGCTTTGCGGCGGGCTCTGGTGAACACCAGTAGTGACTTAGAACCGGTCCACTAGCACGGTCCACGCCAATCCCTCTCTGGCACAGAGGATCCACCCTCCAGCCTGCCGACCCGTGACAATTGTGCAAGTTCTCCCACTTAAAAAGATGGGAGAGGCCTGTAATTTTCATCATAGGTATACCTCAACTATGAGAGACATAATGAGAAAAAAAATCCATAAAATCACATTGTCTGATTTTTAAAGAATTTATTTGCAAATTATGGTGGAAAATAAGAATTTGGTCACCTACAAACAAGCAAAATGTCTGGCTCTCACAGACCTGTAACTTCTTCTTAAGAGTCTCCTCTGTCCTCCACTCGTTACCTGTAGCAATGGCACCTGTTTGAACTTGTTATCAGTATAAAACAACTTCAGAAGACCGGACCTATGGGTGGAGGGTTATTATCCTCAATTTATTTACATTTGATCACTAAGTGATCACTAAGACCCTAAATTTACCACCCATCAAATGATATCTAAAATATAACTTTTATTCCTTGCCATAAACATTAAAATTTAAAGTGGATTTGTCTCCGGTAGAGATTATAATCAATGCATGATACTACATGCTATTGTATGTATGTCTGCATTGCTGTGGCTGCAGCCCACAAGCAGCATTGCTGGGACTCCACTCTATATTAAAAACTGTCACACACTACCCCCCCCCCCCCCCGACGTTTCACCACAACCTGTGGCTTTATCAAGGGCTATGGGGTCATTGACCCCATAGCCCTTGATAAAGCCACAGGTTGTGGTGAAACATCGGGGGGGGGGGGGGTAGTGTGTGACAGTTTTTAATATAGAGTGGAGTCCCAGCAATGTTGCTTGTGGGCTGCAGCCACAGCAATGCAGACATACATACAATAGCATGTAGTATCATGCATTGATTATAATCTCTACCGGAGACAAATCCACTTTAAATTTTAATGTTTATGGTAAGGAATAAAAGTTATATTTTAGATATCATTTGATGGGTGGTAAATTTAGGGTCTTAGTGATCACTTAGTGATCAAATGTAAATAAATTGTTATCAGTATAAAAGACACCTGTCCATAACCTCAAACAGTCACACTCCAAATTCCACTATGGCCAAGACCAAAGAGCTGTTGAAGGACACCAGAAACAAAATTTTAGACCTGCACCAGGCTGGGGAGACTGAATCTGCAATAGGCAAGCAGCTGGGTGTAAAGAAATCAACTGTGGGAGCAATTATTAGAAAATGGAAGACATACAAGACCACTGATAATCTCCCTCGATCTGGGGCTCCACGCAAGATCTCACCCTGTGGTGTCAAAATGATCCTATGAACGGTGAACAAAAATCCCAGAACCACCCGGGGGACCTAGTGAATGACCTGCAGAGAGCTGGTACCAAAGTAACAAAGGCTACCATCAGTAACACAATACACTGCCAGGGACTCAAATCATGCAATGCCAGATTTGTCCCCCGGCTTAAGCCAGTACATGTCCGAGCCCGTCTGACGCTTGCTAGAGAGCATTTGGATAATCCAGAAGAGTAGTGGGAGAATGTCATATGGTCAGATGAAACCAAAGTAGAACTTTTTAGTAAAAACTCAACTCGTCATCTTTGGAGGAGAAAGAATGCTGAGTGGCATCCAAAGAACACCATACCTACTGTGAAGCATGGGGGTGGAAACATTTTCTGCTAAGGGACCAGGACAACTGATCTGTGTAAAAGGAACGAATGAATGGGGCCATGTATTGTAAGATTTTGAGTGCAGACCTCCTTCCATCAGCAAGGGCATTGAAGATGAAACGTGGCTGGGTCTTTCAGCATGACAACGATCCCAAACACACTGCCCCGGCAACAAAGGAGTGCTTTCATAAGAGGAATTTCAAGGTTCTAGAGTGGCCTAGCCAGTCTCCAGATCTCAACCCCATAGAAAATCTTTTGAGAGGGAGTTGAAAGTCTGTGTTGCCCAGCAACAGCCCCAAAACATCACTGCTCTAGAGGAGATCTGCATGGAGGATTGGGCCAAAATACCAGCAACAATGTTTGAAAACCTTGTGAAGACTTACCGAAAACGTTTGACCTCTGTCATTGCCAACAAAGGGGATATAACAAAGTATTGAGATTAACTTTTGTTATTGACCAAATACTTATTTTCTACCATCATTTGCAAATAAATTCTTTAAAAATCAGACAATGGGATTTTATTGATTTCTTTTTCTCATTATGTCTCTCATAGTTGAGGTATACCTATGATGAAAATGACAGTCCTCTCTCATCTTTTTAAGTGGGAGAACATGCACAATTGGTGACTTACTAAATACTTTTTTGCCCCACTGTATATGTATTATATGTTTGTCTTTTTATGCACACTCATGTTGTTGGTGACGTTCCTTTCTCACTATTTGTTACTTCTGTATATGTCTTGATTGATTTTTTTGCACATTGGCATGACTGTACTGTGCTGTTTGTTCTTTTATCCTTTTTTTGTTGTTTTGCGAAGAGGGGTTGGGTGGGGAGGCTGGGGGATTGTTTTTCTTTGTAAAACTGCAAACTTTTCATTTAAAATCATACGATTTTTTGTTTTTAATTTTCTTAAACTGGCCATGCACATAAGATATTGATCATTCACAATACTGACAAACATACATTAAATACTTGTACAGATGATCCCACCAGCAACATGCCTAACTAAACTGGCAGTATACTTACTTAAAAACAACATAATGCACTTGCCCCAAATGCTGAATGATCAGCTATGACTGGCCTATCTAGTTTCAGCCAACAAAGCTGAAAAGTTCCAATATGACTAAACAGAAAATTATAGGTGGGAAAACACATTGTGTGAGGACGGCAAAGTAAATGCAATGTACATATCTGAGCAAGGCTTAATGGTCTTTTAACGCCATACTCTTTTATGCCAATACAGAGTGTCGCAGGCACAGAGAACTGGCAAAGAGTCAACACAGAAATCCCAGTAAAGTCTCCTAGATTTGCTCTGTTTGATCTTGCGGAAGGAAAGTCCTATAGTTTCAGGGTTCGTTCCTGTAACTCTGCCGGAGTGGGGGAACCTTCGGAGGCAACCGAGTCTACTGTAGTGGGTGACAAGCTTGGTAAGTGATATCAGTTAACATAGTCATTCATGAGGACTGTCTGGTAATTCTAAAGGAGTGTCCATTGCTAAAAGCTTTTATTATGATTGATGTTCTCAGAATGTTCTAACACAATAATATACAGTGTTGGCCAAATTAATATTAATGTTTTAAATATCAATGATTTTATTGGTTTGCTTTTCAGCTCAATACAGACATATCAAATAACATGTAACACACTTTTGTATACAAGAACAACATGTTCTGAGGTTATTTTAATAAATATTTTGTGAATAACCCTCTTTTCAAGGATTTAACTTACCATAGAGCGTAACATTTCCTTACATTGTTCAGTCATTATACAAACATTACTGTCACGATGCCGGCTGGCAGGAGGTGGATCCTCTGTGCCAGAGAGGGATTGGCGTGGACCGTGCTAGTGGACCGGTTCTAAGTCACTACTGGTTTTCACCAGAGCCCGCCGCAAAGCGGGATGGTCTTGCTGCGGCGGTAGTGACCAGGTCGTATCCACTAGCAACGGCTCAACCTCTCTGACTGCTGAAGATAGGCGCGGTACAAGGGAGTAGACAGAAGCAAGGTCGGACGTAGCAGAAGGTCGGGGCAGGCAGCAAGGATCGTAGTCAGGGGCAACGGCAGGAGGTCTGGAACACAGGCTAGGAACACACAAGGAAACGCTTTCACTGGCACAATGGCAACAAGATCCGGCGAGGGAGTGCAGGGGAAGTGAGGTATACATAGGGAGTGCACAGGTGAACACACTAATTAGAACCACTTGCGCCAATCAGCGGCGCAGTGGCCCTTTAAATCGCAGAGACCCGGCGCGCGCGCGCCCTAGGGAGCGGGGCCGCGCGCGCCGGGACAGGACCGACGGAGAGCGAGTCAGGTACGGGAGCCGGGGTGCGCATCGCGAGCGGGCGCCACCCGCATCGCGAATCGCATCCCGGCTGGAGGCGGTATCGCAGCGCACCGGGTCAGTGGATCTGCAGTGGTGAGAGTGTAGCGAGCGATCCGGGGAGGAGCGGGGACCCGGAGCGCTCGGCGTAACAGTACCCCCCCCCTTGGGTCTCCCCCTCTTCTTAGAGCCTGAGAACCTGAGGAGCAGACTTTTGTCTAGGATATTGTCCTCAGGTTCCCAGGATCTCTCTTCAGGACCACAACCCTCCCAATCGACCAAAAAAAAAGTTTTCCCTCTGACCTTCTTGGAGGCCAGTATCTCCTTTACGGAGAAGATGTCCGAGGAGCCGGAAACAGGAGTGGGAGAAACAAGTTTGGGAGAGAAACGGTTGATGATGAGTGGTTTAAGAAGAGAAACGTGAAAGGCATTAGGAATACGAAGAGAAGGAGGAAGAAGAAGTTTGTAAGAGACAGGATTAATCTGGCACAAAATTTTGAAAGGACCAAGATAGCGTGGTCCCAATTTGTAGCTAGGGACACGGAAGCGAACATATTTAGCGGAGAGCCATACCTTGTCTCCAGGAGAAAAAATGGGGGGAACTCTTCTTTTCTTATCAGCAAACTTCTTCATGCGTGATGAAGCCTGTAAGAGAGAATTTTGGGTCTCTTTCCATATGGTGGAAAGATCACGAGATATTTCATCCACAGCGGGCAAACCAGAGGGCAAGGGAGTAGGGAGGGGGGGAAGAGGGTGACGGCCGTACACCACGAAAAATGGGGATTTGGAGGAAGATTCAGAGACTCTGAAGTTATACGAGAATTCGGCCCATGGTAGAAGATCTGCCCAGTCATCCTGGCGGGAGGAAACAAAATGCCGTAAATAATCACCCAGGACCTGGTTAATTCTTTCTACTTGCCCATTGGATTGAGGATGATATGCAGAAGAAAAGTTTAATTTAATCTTGAGTTGTTTACAGAGAGCCCTCCAGAATTTTGACACGAATTGGACGCCTCTATCTGAGACGATCTGCGTGGGCAACCCGTGAAGACGAAAAATGTGTACAAAAAATTGCTTTGCCAACTGAGGCGCTGAAGGAAGACCAGGAAGAGGGATGAAATGTGCCATCTTGGAGAATCGATCAACGACCACCCAAACAACAGTGTTGCCACGGGATGGGGGTAAGTCTGTAATAAAGTCCATACCAATCAGAGACCAAGGCTGTTCGGGGACAGGCAGAGGATGAAGAAGACCAGCGGGCTTCTGGCGAGGAGTCTTATCCCGGGCACAGACAGTGCAGGCTCGCACAAAATCCACAACATCCGTCTCCAGAGTCGGCCACCAATAGAAACGAGAGATGAGGTGCACGGATTTCTTGATGCCCGCATGACCTGCGAGATGGGAGGAGTGACCCCATTTGAGGATTCCGAGGCGTTGGCGTGGAGAGACGAAGGTCTTCCCTGGAGGAGTTTGCCTGATGGAGGCTGGAGAAGTGGAGATCAGGCAGTCAGGAGGAATGATGTGTTGCGGAGAGAGCTCTACTTCCGAGGCATCCGAGGAACGAGAGAGAGCATCGGCCCTAATGTTCTTATCGGCAGGCCGAAAGTGAATTTCAAAATTAAATCGGGCAAAGAACAGAGACCACCTGGCCTGGCGAGGATTCAGCCGTTGGGCAGACTGGAGATAGGAGAGGTTCTTGTGATCGGTGTAAATAATAACTGGAAATCTTGATCCCTCCAGCAGATGCCTCCATTCCTCAAGTGCTAATTTAATGGCTAGTAGCTCTCGATCCCCGATGGAGTAGTTCCTCTCCGCCGGAGAGAAGGTCCTAGAAAAAAAACCACAAGTAACAGCATGCCCGGAAGAATTTTTTTGTAGAAGGACTGCTCCAGCTCCTACTGAGGAGGCATCAACCTCCAATAGGAAGGGTTTAGATGGGTCAGGTCTGGAGAGCACGGGAGCCGAAGAAAAGGCAGACTTGAGCTGTCTAAAGGCGTCTTCCGCTTGAGGAGGCCATGACTTAGGATTGGCATTCTTTTTGGTTAAAGCCACGATAGGAGCCACAATGGTGGAAAAATGTGGAATAAATTGTCTGTAATAATTGGCGAACCCCAAAAAACGTTGGATAGCACGGAGTCCGGAGGGGCGTGGCCAATCTAAGACGGCAGAGAGTTTGTCTGGATCCATTTGTAGTCCCTGGCCAGAGACCAAGTATCCTAGGAAAGGAAGAGATTGACATTCAAACAGACATTTCTCCATTTTGGCATAAAGTTGATTGTCACGAAGTCTCTGAAGAACCATGCGGACATGCTGGCGGTGTTCTTCTAGGTTGGCAGAAAAAATCAGGATATCGTCCAGATATACAACAACACAGGAATATAAGAGATCACGAAAAATTTCATTAACAAAGTCTTGGAAGACGGCAGGGGCGTTGCACAGGCCAAAGGGCATGACCAGATACTCAAAGTGTCCATCTCTAGTGTTAAATGCCGTTTTCCATTCATCCCCCTCTCTGATGCGGATGAGATTATAAGCACCTCTTAAGTCCAGTTTGGTAAAGATGTGGGCACCTTGGAGGCGATCAAAGAGTTCAGAGATGAGAGGTAGGGGGTAGCGGTTCTTTACCGTGATTTTATTAAGACCGCGGTAGTCAATGCAAGGACGTAGGGAGCCATCTTTTTTGGACACAAAGAAAAATCCGGCTCCGGCAGGAGAGGAGGATTTGCGGATAAAGCCCTTTTTTAAATTTTCCTGGATGTACTCAGACATAGCAAGAGTCTCTGGGGCAGAGAGAGGATAAATTCTGCCCCGGGGTGGAGTAGTGCCCGGGAGGAGGTCAATAGGACAGTCATAAGGCCTGTGAGGAGGTAGAGTCTCAGCTTGTTTTTTGCAAAAAACATCCGCAAAGTCCATATAGGCCTTAGGGAGACCGGTTACAGGGGGAACCACAGGGTCACGGCAAGGAGTACTGGGAACCGGTTTAAGGCAGTCCTTGAAACAAGAGGGACCCCAACTCTTGATCTCCCCAGTGGACCAATCCAGGGTTGGGGAATGGTGTTGAAGCCAGGGTAGTCCAAGAAGAATTTCGGAAGTGCAATTGGGGAGGACCAAAAACTCAATTTTCTCGTGATGAGGTCCGATGCACATTAGGAGGGGCTCCGTGCGGAAACGTATGGTACAGTCCAATCTTTCATTGTTAACACAATTGATGTAGAGGGGTCTGGCGAGACTGGTCACCGGGATGTTGAACCTGTTGATGAGAGAGGCCAAAATAAAATTTCCTGCAGATCCGGAATCCAAGAAGGCCATAGTAGAGAAGGAGAAGGTAGAGGCAGATATCCGCACAGGCACAGTAAGACGTGGAGAAGCAGAGTTGACCTCAAGGACTGTCTCACCTTTGTGCGGAGTCAGCGTACGTCTTTCCAGGCGGGGAGGACGGATAGGACAATCCTTCAGGAAGTGTTCGGTACCGGCACAGTACAGGCAGAGATTCTCCATGCGGCGTCGTGTCCTCTCTTGAGGTGTCAGGCGAGACCGGTCGACCTGCATAGCCTCCACGGCGGGAGACACAGGAACGGATTGCAGGGGACCAGAGGAGAGAGGAGCCGGGGAGAAAAAACGCCTCGTGCGAACAAAGTCCATATCCTGGCGGAGCTCCTGACGCCTTTCGGAAAAACGCATGTCAATGCGAGTGGCTAGATGAATGAGTTCATGTAGGTTAGCAGGGATTTCTCGTGCGGCCAGAACATCTTTAATGTTGCTGGATAGGCCTTTTTTAAAGGTCGCGCAGAGGGCCTCATTATTCCAGGATAGTTCTGAAGCAAGAGTACGGAATTGTACGGCGTACTCGCCAACGGAAGAATTACCCTGGACCAGGTTCAACAGGGCAGTCTCAGCAGAAGAGGCTCGAGCAGGTTCCTCAAAGACACTTCGAATTTCCGAGAAGAAGGAGTGTACAGAGGCAGTGACGGGGTCATTGCGGTCCCAGAGCGGTGTGGCCCATGACAGAGCTTTTCCAGACAGAAGGCTGACTACGAAAGCCACCTTAGACCTTTCAGTAGGAAACTGGTCCGACATCATCTCCAAGTGCAGGGAACATTGAGAAAGAAAGCCACGGCAAAATTTAGAGTCCCCATCAAATTTATCCGGCAAGGATAGTCGTAGGCCTGAAGCGGCCACTCGCTGCGGAGGAGGTGCAGGAGCTGGCGGAGGAGATGATTGCTGAAGCTGTGGTAGTAGCTGCTGTAGCATCACGGTCAGTTGAGACAGCTGGTGGCCTTGTTGCGCTATCTGTTGTGACTGCTGGGCGACCACCGTGGTGAGGTCGGCGACAACTGGCAGAGGAACTTCAGCGGGATCCATGGCCGGATCTACTGTCACGATGCCGGCTGGCAGGAGGTGGATCCTCTGTGCCAGAGAGGGATTGGCGTGGACCGTGCTAGTGGACCGGTTCTAAGTCACTACTGGTTTTCACCAGAGCCCGCCGCAAAGCGGGATGGTCTTGCTGCGGCGGTAGTGACCAGGTCGTATCCACTAGCAACGGCTCAACCTCTCTGACTGCTGAAGATAGGCGCGGTACAAGGGAGTAGACAGAAGCAAGGTCGGACGTAGCAGAAGGTCGGGGCAGGCAGCAAGGATCGTAGTCAGGGGCAACGGCAGGAGGTCTGGAACACAGGCTAGGAACACACAAGGAAACGCTTTCACTGGCACAATGGCAACAAGATCCGGCGAGGGAGTGCAGGGGAAGTGAGGTATACATAGGGAGTGCACAGGTGAACACACTAATTAGAACCACTTGCGCCAATCAGCGGCGCAGTGGCCCTTTAAATCGCAGAGACCCGGCGCGCGCGCGCCCTAGGGAGCGGGGCCGCGCGCGCCGGGACAGGACCGACGGAGAGCGAGTCAGGTACGGGAGCCGGGGTGCGCATCGCGAGCGGGCGCCACCCGCATCGCGAATCGCATCCCGGCTGGAGGCGGTATCGCAGCGCACCGGGTCAGTGGATCTGACCGGAGCGCTGCAGTGGCGAGAGTGTAGCGAGCGCTCCGGGGAGGAGCGGGGACCCGGAGCGCTCGGCGTAACAATTACATGCCCAATTACATACATTCTTCAGTCACTTAATGCATGTTTGTTATGGTTCTTTTTTCATTTCTAACTTTAGAGCTGTCCACAAGTTCTTTATTGGATTCATGTCTGGGCTATTGCCCGGCCAAGGTAACACATCAATGGGATGATCCTCAATAAAACATTGTCACTTCTCAACCCCTGTGACATGGGGGAACCATTGTGCATGAAGATACTGTAGCACCACAAAAGTGTGGTAAATTTAATATTTTGCTAAAAGAAGGTGTTCATGGATCAGAAATTGCTAACAAAGTCAGTGCTAGTAAGGCATCTGTCACCATCACCGTTGTCACCCAGACATTTTGGTAAATGTCACAAAAGGACAAAAACTACTTGGGATGACTCAATTTTGATCAGGGCAGAATTACAGGGCATCCAGTAGGGCTTACTGGAACAACATGGAGTTATAATAAGTTCAAGATCTGTTCATCAAAGAGTTCTGGATTCTGAACTTCAAGCCTGGAAACTTTTCAAGAAACTGACTAAACAATTGAAGGCAAAAAGACTCGGCGACCTGGTGACAGATGACTGTGAACTGGTAAAAAGCATATTACATTCTATTAGCATGTGCTATTTCATATCTTTCAGATTCAAAATCTTATCATATTCAAAATATGTATTTTCAGTTATTTATGAAGATTATGTCTGATTATTTTTATTTGAGATTATTATTTGGGTTATTTTCAGTGACGACAGCGTCATCCAATGTCCTAAGCAGCTACTATAATATGTCAGACAGCAACCTGGACAAAAAAATATGGAAAGAATGCATCGTTCAGCAAATCAAACACTCCACTCAAGTCATGTATGGTGGGACATTAGCATCTTTGGGACAGGCAGGCCCTACACTGTTCAGGGTAATATGAAGCAGCAGCAGTACAAAGCTGTGCTAACTTATATTCCCTTAGCCATGAGCAACTTTATCTTCATGCACAATAGTGCTCAATGTTACAAGGGTCTTAAAGTGACAAATTTGATTACCCTGGCCAGGGAATAGCCTGGACGTGAATCCAATAGAGAAATTATGGGCAGTTCTAAAGTTAGACATGAAAAAAATAATCATGCGCAAGCCAATGCCTGTATGACTGAACACTGCAAGGAACGAGTTTATTCTATGCCTCAACAAGTAATCCTGGAAATTGGCCAAAGGGTCATTCAGGAAATATTAATTTTAATAGTATTTAGTGTTATTTTTTATGTTTCTCTAGAGATGCGAGACAACACAATAGTAAAAATTTTGTATTTAAAACATCTATTAATTTGTCCAACACTTTATATATACTTATATATAATATATATACTTATATATAATACTATATATAAGATCTGTAACATGGAAGTAAATGAACAGACATCTTTTTGTATTCTCTAACCCCTTACCCATCTTCCTTATCTTCCTTTAGACATCCCCAACCCACCAAGTAATCTTGTACCTACAAGGAACACAGATACATCTGTGGTTGTTACATGGACAGAGTCCAAGGATGCCAGAGAGCTGGTAGGATACTACATTGAGGCTAGCATTGCAGGATCCGGCCAGTGGGAACCATGCAACAACAATCCAGTGAAAGGCACAAGGTAACCAAGGTTCCTTCTAGAAATACATTACCCATTATCAGTTACATATAAATAGTATTTCATATACATTTTCAAATACAATTTTCTAAAGACTTTATTAATGAACACAACATTAAAGAGGCTATCCAGGAATTGAAAAGCAGAGCCAGTTTCTTTCAAAAACTTCTATCTGTCTCCAGGATGGGTGCGGTTCTGCAGCTCAGCTCCATTGAAGTGAATGGAGCAAAGTTGAAATATCAACCTGGAGACAGACAGGGAGCAGTTTTTGAAAGATATTGGGGGTGATTTATCAAAACCTGTGCAGAGGAAAAGTTGTCCAGTTGCCCATAGCAACCAATCAGATTGCTTCTTTCATTTTCTTACAGAGCTTTTCAAAAATGAAAAAGCAATCTTGCTATGGGCAACTCAGCAACTTTACCTCAGGACAAGTTTTGATAAACTTGGCATGCTCCTGATGAGATGGCGGTCTCCTGAGAGATGTCCTCCCAGACCTGGACTAAAGCATCCGCCAACTCCTGGACAGTCTGTGTTGCAACGTGGCTTTGGTGGATGGAGCGAGACATAATGTCCCAGAAGTGCTCAATCGGATTCAGTGAGGGCCAGTCCATAGAATCAATGCCTTCCTCTTGCAGGAACTGCTGACACTCCAGCCACATGAGGTCTAGTATTGTCTTGCATTTGGAGGAACCCAGGGCCAACAGCAACAGCATAAGGTCTCACAAGGGGTCTGAGGATCTCCTCTCGGTACCTAATGGCAGTCAGGCTACCTCTGGCAAGCACATGGAGGGCTATGCGGCCCCCCAAAGAAATGCCACCCCACACCATTATTGACCCACTGCCAAACCGGCCCTGCTGGAGGATTTTGCAGGCAGCAGAACATTCTCCATGACTTCTCCAGACTCTGTCACGTCTGTCACATGTGCTCAGTGTGAACCTGCTTTCATCTGTTAAGAGCACAGGACACCAGTGGGGAATTTGCCAATCTTTGTGTTCTCTGGTAAATGCCAAACATCCTGCACGGTGTTGGGCTTTAAGCACAACCCCCACCTGTGGACGTCGGGCCCTCATACCACCCTCGTGGAGTCTGTTTCTGACCGTTTGAGTGGACACATGCAAATTTGTGGCCTGCTGGAGGTCATTTTGCAGGGCTCTGGCAGTGCTCCTCCTGCTCCTCCTTGTACAAAAGCGTAGGTAGCGGTCCTGCTGCTGGGTTGTTGCCCTCCTACGGCCTCCTCCAGCTGACCGACACAGCAAACCTTCTTGCCACAGCTCGCATTGATGTGCCATCCTAGATGAGCTGCACTACCTGAGCCACTTGTGTGGGTTGTAGACTCCGTCTCATGCTACCACAAGACTGAAAGCACGGCCAGCATTCAAAAGTGACCAAAACATCAGCCAGGAAGTATAGGAACTGAGAAGTGGTCTGTGGTCACCACCTGCAGAACCACTTCTTTATTGGGGGGGGACTTGATAATTGCCTATAATTTCCACCTGTTGTCTGTTCCATTTGCACAACAGCATGTGAAATTGATTGTCAATCAGTGTTGCTTCCTGAGTGGACAGTGTGATTTCCCAGAAGTGTGATTGACTTGGACTTACATTGTGTTGTATAAGTGTTCCCTTTATTTTTTGAGCAGTGTATATTCCTGTTCATATACTACAAATATGTAAACCTCTCCTCTACGCCTCTTCCTGGACACAGATTTATTTGCCATGGCCTTCTCACTGGCGAAAAATACATTCTCCGAGTCCGAGCTGTAAATGCCGCTGGTCTTAGTGGCTACTCTTCTGACTCTGAGGCAATAGAAGTAAAAGCTGCCATTGGTAAGTGATGCCATTTCAATGGTTTTCAGATTTGGTATATTTGTTCTACAATGAGATTCCTTGCTTTCCTAGATATAATGATCATTTAATCATTGCTATTGCCTTGCACCATCACCCCACATTTCCTTTTAGATGTTGATTTATCACTTCACCACAACCCATCCAATGTTAATCTGTGATGTTCTTTGTAAGTACACGTCACCACCCTTACACCAACTAGCCTTCCAGCTTGTCAGGAGACACATTTCTTCATGTTACGGTATCTGTGTAGATGGAAACCCAGACTTCATGGTTCAGTATGTAATATCCATATCTAACAGTCATGCACTTGCACTTCTGCACATTGTCATGTCTCTAAGTTGTCTACTAACATTGCATGGATCTACCATTAATACAAGATATAGGTCATTTTAGCAATTCTAACGGCATGGAGCTGAATGTTCTGCTTTATGTGCATAGTTCATAGTGCACTGTGAAAGAAAACATCAGGATTGCAAATATTTTAAGTATATTTTACTTTCTGCCAAAAATAAACACAACATATATTATAGGGGTATTTGGGGTTTATACATCTTATCCCCTATCCAAAGGATAAGGGCTAAGATGTATGATCACAGGGGTCCCACCGCTGGAGACCCCCATGATCTCGGTGCAGCCCCCGGCATTCTGCCGGGGGCTGCACCGAGATCATGGGGGTCCCCAGTGGTGGGACCCCTTCGATCATACATCTTATCCCTTATCCTTTGGATAGGGGATAAGATGTATAAACCCCAAATATCCCTTTAATTTGATTGTCTGTTTAACTACCGATATCAATGGTTGACTATTGTAGTCAATCTCTAGTCAGCCTCTGGAAAAGCCATCAAGAGCTGAATCGGCCCAGTACAATTCTAGTCGTCCTGCCATGTTATTCTCCCATCAACAGCTGTTGATATGCATTCAGTAAAATAAATTAAATTTTTATTATGAATGCTTCAAATATTTAGACATCCAAAGCTGACAATTTCTTCAATGCTCTTAGCATAGACCATAGTTGTCAATTCT
This sequence comes from Hyla sarda, assembly GCF_029499605.1. Taxonomy (NCBI): domain Eukaryota; kingdom Metazoa; phylum Chordata; class Amphibia; order Anura; family Hylidae; genus Hyla; species Hyla sarda. The sequence continues at coordinate 263,755,548 of NC_079193.1, forward strand.
TATTGACAGGTAACATCCTTGAGCATGAATTAGGCTGCTATGTAACTTGACTGAAAATGGCATGTGTTCATGGAATTTGAGGCATAAGGAAAACATAGACATTTAGCTGCATCCTTTAAAGGGGTACTCCGCCCCTAGACATCTTATCCCCTATCCAGCTGTCACACCCCCTCCCATAGACTTGCGTTGAGGGGCGGGGTGTGACGTCACACGGGGCAGAGTCGTGACGTCACGAACTTCCATCCCGGTGGTCGAGATAGACTCAGCCTGAGGACCTCCAGCGGTTCTGGAAGCCGCTACAGGTGGGTGCTGCATGGTAGATCCAGGGGGTCCCCAGCAGCGGGACCCCGGCGATCTGACATCTTATCCCCTATCCTTTGGATAGGGGATAAGATGTCTAGGGGCGGAGTACCCCTTTAAGATCTAATAATCCCTGTGAGGGAGATTTATCAAAACCTGTGGAGAGGCAAAGTTGCACAGTTGCCCATAGCAACCATTCAGATCGCTTCTTTCATTCTTAACAAGGCATGTGAAAAATGAAAGAAGCAATCTGATTGGTTGCTATGGGCAACTTTGCCTGTTCACTGGTTTTGATAAATCTCGCCCTTTATGTATATAGTGCTAGAATATTCCACAGAACTGTATATAGTTTGTCATCACTCAAATTGGTCCCTGTCCCCATTGAAACTCACAATCTAAATTCAGTCAATCAGTATGTTTTCTCAAGTATGGAAGGAAATGTAGGCAAACGTGGGGAGAACATAAACTCTTTGCAGATGTTGTTCATGGTGGGATTTGAACCTTGGACCCCAAAGCTTTAAGGCAACAGTGCTAACCACTGAGCCTCCATGATGCTTTCTACTAGACTTACGATCATTGTGTCATGTAGTGGCCCATTAGACCCTGCACTAAGTATAACAGACCCTGCACTAAGATTCACCAACCTGATTTCCCCATATTGTCCAATCACAGCTCAGCTTTCATGCCTTAAAAAGTTCTGGTAAAATAAAAGCTAAGCTGTGATTGGTGGCTATGGGTAAATTATAAATAGTTTTTGCCCTCTGACTGACTGATAATTCTGGGACACTGTATCTGTTTTGTCTGGAGTGTTCCTGTAAGTATTTAGCAATATATATATATATATATATATATATATATATATATATATATGCAAATGAATGATGAGTTGCCTGCTATGTCAATGTTCTCATGACCATGTAGCCTCTAATATACTGGTTTATCCAATTTCTAACCTATATTTCTCTCGATTTGTAGAGCAACATATATATATATTGTGCATGTTTATGTAGTGAATTGTTTTGTTGCATCCATGAAAGAACAGAGGGCTTCTGTATAGCACCTAGGACTGGATTTTCTATGTAGGCATTTTAGGGATTTTGCTATTTATTTCTGTCGCTGTTTTTTCTGGATAGTATTGGGTGGTCCATGCCAAATTTAACAGAAAGTTTTCGGGAGCCTTCAAGGGAATCTGTCATCAACCTGTTGTTACAGGCTTGTAGTGCGGGTGACACTGATGAAAATTCTACCTACCACAGCCCAGTCTGTGGCCGAGTTTGTCCGCTATCCTTCTTATTCGGGTGGCAGGCTTGGTACAAGGGCAGCGCTCCTGTAGTGCCACCGGTGCACCAAGCCTGCCGCCTGAATAAGAAGGATAGCGGACAAATGGGGCCATGTATCGGCACGTAGTAAATATAGTTTTCATCACTATAAGCCTGTAACACCAGGTTAGTATGGGTGACACTGATTCCATTTCAGTGTCTAATGGGACAGTCCTGGTAGCACATATTAGTCCTCTGTTGCATAGTGGTGGAAATGATAAATGTACAATATAATAACATTGTCTTTGTTATCTTCTGGATGCTGTAGGGGGAGGATTGCCACATGGTGCGTTCCCTGAACTGAGTGCTTGTGCTGATGGACTAACAGACTCCCCTGCATGTCGGGCAGTCAAGCATGAGTCCACACAGCAGTCCCCCATCACAGATGCATTGCCCAATAGCAGTGCTAACACCAAAAATATCTCACCAAGTATATGTGATAAAGCTGGACCTGCAGGAGTAAGTAAAATAAGTGCAAGTAATGAGTCCATGGCTCCTACAGCTTCGCCACAGGAAGAAGGAGCCGAGTATGAAAGTAAGTGTGAACGTAAAGTACCCTCCAGCCCGCCGACTCTTTAAGTCATGGACAATCCATGGAATACGCAGTAAATAATCATTGCCCCATCACCATCATTATTACAGATAGCAATGTTACTGCTTATAGAGCTAGAATGACAGGATGTCGCTGGATAAATGGTGGCCGGGAAGGAGTTTAGTAATAATAACATATAGTGGAGTGGTTCTTGCTCTATAGAAGTGTTATAGCAGCGTCTACCAACGAATTGGTAGAAAATGGAAAGTTTTTAATGAATTGATGAATGAATAACAAGGTCCTTCTGGATATCTGTGTATATCTTAGGGTGGGTTCACACCACAATTTTGCTATACGGTTTCGGCATACGGTTTCATTTAAAAAACGTATGCGACCGTACAGAAAACTGTGCCTAGAGACTTCCCATTCAAAACCGTATGCACCATATTGTATACGGTTGTCTCAGTTTTTCAAGCCATATGGTTTTTTACTTTTTTTTTCCGGACAGAAAACCGTGGCCTACCACGGTTTTTGGTCCAGGTGAAAAACCGTATACGTTTTTTTTTTAAACATGGGAGTCAATGGGAACCGTACAGAACTGTATGTGCGTACGGTTCCATCCAGTTTCCACCATACGGTTTTTGACTTTCCACAGTTTTTTTTTTCTTGGAATTTCAATCAAACAAATGAAACTTTATTCATAATGGAGTGAAAAGTTCAAAACGTATACGTGTTTTTTTTCTTAAAAAACTGATGTAACCGGACATCATTTTTCAACCGTATACAGATAAAAATTTGTACACACATTTTGATACAATTTAGTCGGGTTTTGAGGAATCCGTTTTTTTTTAAATCAAAAACCTGATATAGGAACTGTATTGCAAAAACATGGTGTGAACCCACCCTTACTGATATACCATGAATATTTAGCTGACATATCTGAATGTCACGTTTGAACTTCCATTGCATCTTACTGAATTTACTGTTGCATGTGAAAGATGTAGTTCCCATATGGGCTCTCTTAACTGGGCTAACTCCTATTCACACAGTGCAGTTAATAAACATCAGGGTCTGCTGCAGTTTTGCAGTGGATAAAATAAATTGATACCATGTATAAACAGATTTGGGGCTTTTATAGGTGCAGAATGTCATTCCCGGTTAAGAGATCCCATATCTGTCAGTAGAATCTGTTATGCTAACAAATAAATCACTCTGCATTTGTTAATGTGATAAGGTTTGATCATGTATGCTAATGTTCAATACATTGAAAACACTAAAGTTTTCAATAGAAATTGTTGAAAGTTTGCATGTCTTGATACAATACAAACTACTGCACCTGTAATGGACTAATAAACAAATAAAACACAACTTTAAAGTAACAGGATTTTTTGTATTCAAAGAAGTAGAACTCACCATTGTATACCCTTTATTCTATCCACAGCATTCATCATAAAGCCTGCCCTATGGGACACTGTGTAATGAATTCAGCATGCTTGTCTCTACACCAGTGGTCTTCAACCTCCAGACCTCCAGATGTTGCAAAACTACAACTCCCAGCATGCCCGGACAGCCAACGGCTGTCCGGGCATGCTGGGAGTTGTAGTTTTGCAACATCTGGAGGTCCGCAGGTTGAAGACCACTGCTCTACACACAGTAATACTCCTCATTTATCACAATTAAGTACTCTCTTTGTTACTTAGCGTATATGCTATAAGATGTACTGAATCATTGTCTCCAAATAGTATAGATTCAAACTGGACCGATGTTCTCAGTCTGGTTTGTTACTTACAATATTAGCTAACCCTAACTCCAATGGAAAACATTATTTATATATATATATATTTTTTTTTTTAAATGAACTGGTGCCAGAAAGTTAAACAGATTTGTAAATGACTTCTATTAAAAAAATCTTTCCCCTTCCAGTACGTTTTAGCGGCTGTATGCTACAGAGGAAAGTCTTTTCTTTTTGAATTTCTTTTTGGTCTTGTCCACAGTGCTCTCTGCTGACACATGATGCCTGTATCAGGAACTGTCCAGAGCAGGAGAAAATCCTCATTGCAAACCTATGCTGCTCTGGATAGTTCCTGACAGGGACAGAGGTGTCAGCAGAGAGCTCTGTAGACAAGACAAAAAAGAAATTCAAAAAGAAAAGAATTTCCTCTGTAGCATACAGCTGCTAAAAAAGTGCTGGAAGGGTAAAGATTTTTTAATAGAAGTAATTTACAAATCTGTTAAATTTTCTGGCACCAGTTGATTTAAAAAAAAAAAAAAGTTTTCCACCGGAGAACCCCTTTAAGTATTTCCTTGCCTAAAACATGTTTGGCATATCACCATCTATGTCTTATTAGTCTAAGGCTGCTTTCACACTATAAAATGTATCTGTTTTAAAGATCCGTTCAATGTTCCGTTAAAAAAAAACTGAAAATCGTCCGTTAAACGAAAATCCCATACGGCCGTTAGATGATCCTATTATAGTCTATGGGATTTTTACATTATCCGTTTTAACCCGTTATAGCCCATTATTAATAACGGACGGTATTATGTGACGGAAGATAGTAACGGGAGAAATAGTGGGGGCGGGGCATGACATCACCAGGGGGCAGAGCTATGACATCACGAGTTCCCGGCTCCAGCGTTCAGAACAGTTTGTTCCAAATGCTGAGCAGCGGAGTGCCCCTTTAAGTTCTTCACTCCTTCAGTAGCAGCCATGTCCACATAGACTTCTGATGGGGCCACAGGTTGGAGGTTTGTGTTAGCCTGCCTATGAAACTCATTCTCCTGATCAGTGGGGGTCCAAAACTTTTGACATGTCTATGTGAATGACAGAAATTTGTCTGAAATGACGGACACTTTAAAGGGGTTATCCAGGAATCGAAAAAGAGAAATAATTTCTTCCAAAGACCACTCCCTGTCTGTCTCCAGGTTGGGTGTGGTTCTGCAGCTCTGTTCCATTGAAGTGAATGGAGCCAAGTTGTAATACCAACAGACAGACAGGGAGCGGTCTTAGAAAGAAAACAGGTCTGTTTTTCGATTCCTGGACAACCCCTGTATCCAGTACAAAACATATATTAGATGCGTGCTTATCAGCAGGGACTACACATGGGCAGCTGGAACCCCATAGCCAATATTTAAATACCTCCTCTCATCTCATGTTTGTTAACACATTCAGCACATAACCTGCACTTGATTTGTCCGTCACCCTTCTTACCCATCCTAAGAGAAAACGGCACATGACTTCACTCCCTTGTTTACAGATGTTGCAATGCCTGTTCAAAGAAGGCTTCAGCCCAAAATTAATGCAAGGGAGACCATAATGAGCTGTACACTGATGCGTCAAAATATATTTATCTATGTATTATAATATAAATACACTCTAAGGGTACATTCACATGTACAGGATCTGCTGCAGATAGCAGTGTACGTAGATAAATGAGCACAGCTTTAAATCTGCAACATCAAATCCGAAGATCCAATCCTGCACGTGTTAGTGTACCCTTACATTTGCTTTATTGGTTGAATATAAATTTGTATTTAAATGGTGTGTTGATGTGGGTTGGGGAAGTAAAGGTAAGTATAGAGGTCAATGCCAGATTAAAGGGGTATTCCGCTGCTCAGCGTTTGGAACAAACTGTTCCGAACACTGGAGCCGGTGTCGGGAGCTTGTGACATCATAGCCCCGCCACCTCATGATGTCACACCCCCGCCCCCTCAATGCAAGTCTATGGGAGGGGGCGTGATGGCTGTCACGCCCCCTCCCATAGACTTGCATTGAGGGGGCGGGGTGTGACAACAGGAGGGGACGGGGCTATGATGTCACAAGCTCCCGGCGCCGGCTCCAGCATTCAGAACAGTTTGTTCCAAGCGCTGAGCAGCGGAATACCCCTTTAAGACTTGCTTTTAAATGCTGTCTTATATTTTCATTGTCGACTTTTCTGAGGTTTGGTAAGTAAATCAGCGAGACAGATATTTTTGATTGGTTATAGATTACTGTTACACAGCAACTCAGTGATGGCAATATAGCATTGCCATTGTCATTTTACTCGGTACTCTGTGATACCAGTATAAAGGTAAGATATACATATAAATATATGTATAATAGTATAAAATAGTATACAGTATACAATAAAAGTGCCATTGGCCACATAAGGCTCGTGAGGTTACCAGGGAATGACCATGTCATATTGCCAATAGTTAATGAATGACAGATTACTGAATAGCCTCTAACATATTGGATCAGGTAAGTGTACACAAACTGCAGGTGCAATGATTGTAATAACATGACATACATATAATATAGTATAGACAGACTGGAGTATCTTAGGGCCCCCAGAAAAAAAATCATTTTTGGGGCCCACCTTTCAGCCCTCTCACTTGGACAGCACACTTAGTTGAAAGCTATGCTTGCCCATTACATGTGTCTCTGATGCTCAGAAGGGCCCAGCAGCAGAGCGTACTGCCAATACATCAGGTGCCCTCCAAAGGGCCAGTCAATGCTGAGTATAGTATAAACATATCACAGACATAAAGTAGCATGGCAGGCATCAGTGTTATACTTATACTAAACATAACTTTCCATTACTGTCAGTAACTAAGAATCCAAACTAAATGCTACAAACAGTTTTCATTAAGTATATTACATTGTCTTGATATATTGTTGAGGTGAGAATAGTTATATAGCTCAGCCCCTTGACAATTAGCCATTCCTGCCAAAGTCTGTGGGATCAGCCAACTTTTGACTAAAGTCTTGGCTATTCAGTTGCACTATATGGTGGAGTCCCAGAGGTCATTCATAATATTTTAGCATATCCTTGAGATATGGCACAACATTATCAGATTAAGGGACACAGAAATATGGTTATAAAGGATCCTTGCACCTCATTTTCACTGCACATAGTCACTGATGTTAGCGTTGGATGCTCACTAAAATTCTGCATTCACTTTTTCATATTACGTACAGTTCCTTTCCCTGACACGGCTTTGTTCAATATTAATTGTGTTTCTCCTCCTAACCTCACTGTTAAGACGATCACAAATAAACCAAAAAATGCTTGTCTAATGTTCATATGAAAACAGCGGTCCCCTCTGCTCCTTATGACATCACTGTTCTCGAGAGTGTTCGTGACTCTATGGTGATTGGTTGGAAGCTGCCGAAAATCACTGGAGGTGTGGACATTCAAGGCTACTACATCAACTATCGGGAAGTGGTGAATGGTGTTCCAGAAAGGTGGAAAGAGGCCAATGTCAAAGCCATAACTGACAGGGCCTACAGGGTACGTTTTCCTGTTATATTATATTACTTATTCTGATCAGCCAGACTCCAGGTCATGACGACATAAAATAAAAACGCTCCATAGTGTAGTATGGTAGACGCCTAATCACATGTGACACTTAAAAAATATGTTTTCCAGCAGAGTACTCTTTAAGGCTGTATAATGTTGTATACTATAAAGTATTACTGTCTATACTATGGCTCCATTCACCCAAAAATGCCAAGACAGTGTCAATTTGGCATCCATCAGGCTTTTTTTTGGCTTGATTGAAATAGTGTAGTAGACCATGCTATTCTATGTAGAGTCATCTAGTAAAATCATATACAGCATGTAACAGCACCTTAATATAAGGGAATAATACACCAACCACAGTCTATTAGGTAGTATTACAACCCACTAGAATTATTTACTAGGGCGCATGTAAAAAATGTAAATATATTCTAAAATTATTATTGACTACATAGACTGAATATTGCCCAGTGTTACATTGTGATACAATATGTTCAGATACAACAGGTCGCTCACTTTATTATCTTTAATTCTGTGCTATAGGTTCTGAACTTGAAAGAAAACACACTCTATCAGTACCAAGTAGCTGCCTGCAACATGGCAGGGGTAGGGACACCTTCCCAACCAAGTAAATCGTTCAAATGTGAAGAATGGACCATTGCTGTGCCAGGTAATGCACATAAATGTCATTATTACTTTGCATTAATAACCATCATACTAAAATGTTATCAACTGAAAGAGCTTAATGGAACTGAAAATAAGTATTTGATGTCTATGGAACATTATTCTTACTCACTCCAGGTTTGTATTGAAAAGGAAATTGAAACCCTAGGTTCTGTGATCCCATGATAGAGTCTGTTAATGGTGCATTCACACCACTGCAATATGGCCGTCGGACCCGCACCGCACTCTTTTAATTTGGATGAGCCAGTCTGCTCATTTTTGAACCGTTAGCCAGTTTTATTACTGGACTGAAAACCATGGCAGACCACGGTTTTCAGTCCCCCCCAAAAAACGGATATGGCCCAAAAAATGAGCAGACCAAAGTCACTATCTGACTCTGTGCAGCTCATTCAAGTCAATGGGGTGTGGCATGGGTCCGGCAGGGATACAGCAGCGGCACGTTTTTAAATTCCCCCACCCGATTGCACAAACGTGGTGTGAATACACCCTAACAAGTGTCTTGGTTAGGTGGCAAAAGATGGCGTCGGTATATATCAGATGGTATGAGGATAGCCTTTTTAATTTTATGCTCAGGTGGATACTGACTCTTATTAAAAAGATCCGTGGTATGAAGACTTATTTTTTGACAGTGCTTCTTGGGAAAAAAATATTCAAATTCACTCCCCGCCAGAAGTAAGAACACTATAGTTATCTTCCCTTTGGAGGAGAGCAAATTTGCATTCTATTTGAATCCTATCTATCAATAAATAAATTCTTTTGCATGTAGACCGCCTTACGGCTGTGCTCCTTTTATATCTATTGAGGACAATATTGTTTACCATCTTGATTTTGTTGTCAACAGGACCACCACATGAGCTCACTCTCACTGAAGTCAGGAGTAACTCTATGGTTCTGTTGTGGAGAACTCCAATCTACACTGGTCGTTCTCCAGTGACCGGCTTTTACGTAGATGTTAAAGAAGAGAATGCTCCAGAAGAAACCTGGAGAGGTGTGAATGAGAAACCAACCTCTAACACATACATTAAGGTATTTTCTTGTAAAATGTCAATTTTAGCCCTAGTTTCTATTTTCCTCTCCTTGCTTTTTTCAGTTTTTTTATGAAAATATATTTTATAAAATTTTAAATCCAATAATAAAACAATATGATAATATGATACCCACCCTATTTACAGTTATATTACCCCCCCCCCCCCCCCACCCTATTTATGCTGATAGTAAATCAGGGCCGTTGTCTTAACTTATTAATGGAAACAAATACTTATCTTTTAGATCGAAAACCTGAAAGAAGGTGCTCACTATGTGCTGAGAGTGAGAGCTGTGAACCAGGCCGGTGTAGGAAAGTTATCTGATGTGACGGATCCAGTCCTTGCACAAACCAAACCAGGTAATTTTAAAGATGGCTCCAAAAATTCAGAAACATATAGTCATGACGTCAGCTGAAATCTACCAATGTCACTTTATTTCTTCTTATCCAAGGTACCAAGGAGGTAGTTGTGGAGGTGGATGATAATGGAGTCATTTCACTGAACTTTGAGTGTGATCAACTTACTCCAGACTCCAAATTTGTGTGGTCCAAGGATTATGAAGCAATAGGTGATGATTCATCTAGAGTAAATATCGAGACCAAAGGGGGCAGGTGAGCAGTGCTGATGTCTAACTATGGTCAGTGCTATTTATAGGCTAAACCCCACTTTTATATTGGTCAGTGACACTAAATGACAGTTCTAACAACACATTGGGAGGAACTTACTAAAATACTGTCTAGTTCTTAGAGAGCAGCACTCACGCGCCAGCAGGCTCTCACATCCTAGTGACGTAAGAGTGAAGACATTAGCATATTCATGAGAGGGATGGGCAGAGCGGGGGAATATTGGGGAGGCAGTGGAGTATGGCAGGCCGGCTCCTCATCTACATAGCGCACAGCATTACAGTAGCAAGAGGAAGTTAAAGGGGTACTCCACTGGCCAGCATGGAACTAAATGTTCCAAATGCTGTTTTCACGCTGCAGGGGTCAGCCACACCCCCTCTTGATGTCATGACCATGCCCCCTTAATGCAAGTCAATGGGAGAGGGCATGACGGTTGTCACGCCCCCTCCCATAGACTTGTATTGAGGGGGCGTGGCCGTGACATCGTGATGGGGCATGGCCGATCTCCAGAGCGTGAAAACAGCGTTTAGAACACCTAGTTCCACGCTGGCTAGTGGAGTGCCCTTTAAACTTACGTTACTTTGCCAATACTTCACCAATTAAAGTAAGTGACCCCTCTTTTTAATGCTGTTAACCCGCACCATAATGGCTAAGATCAAGTGTAGTATCTGTTCTTATCAGTTTAATGCTGGTGGCAGGCGACACCAGTATGGAGCTGGTGGGGATGGGTGCTGCATGGTAGGGAGCAGGTGTACCAGGGCGTTCCAGTGCTGGTTCTGAGGAATCAGCTCGACGGCTGCCCCGATGTGACCTGTTATCTCCGGGTCTTGCCATGGGGCAGAGAGAGTCTAGAGCCAAGGTACTTTAGTGCCTCGGGGAGTGGTGACCCTGAGGTGCCGAAACTCACTGGGTGTATTGGCTCACTGAGTTGAAGCACGGGGACCATGATCTCTTCACCTTTGTGGCACTCACATCTTGATTCCCGGCCTTCTGGCTAGGATCAGAGACATTTTTATAGATCCGGCAGTATATCTGCACACATTCACTTATTTATTTCTTTTTGTCACTGTGTCACTTTTTGCGTGTTGTATGTTCACAGGATTTGTCAGGATGCGGTAGCCCTTCTGGGTGTCCCTCCTGGCGGTCTAGGGGAGGTGTGTGTGGCCATTAGGTTCCGCACCTCCCTGCAAACACGCTGGGTACTTCTGCTTTGGCAGGGTACCAACCGTTATCGGCTCTGCGGGCAGATACCTTGGCTAACGCCAAGGGGGATGCGGGAGCATTTGTGGTCCCTTAGTAGCTTCGGCGAAAAGGGACATGGAACCTGGAACCTCGCAGGTACCTTTTGGTCCGGAGGCGAAGGGTAAGGTTTGTTGGGGGGGCTCTCTCCTATTGGAGAAGGGCTTGCGATAGACCGCATCCTCTGTGCACGTTTTTTTTAGTGTAACACGCTTGCACTTTTTCTTGCACTTTGGGTGATTCGAGAGCACGTTCCTCGGCTCTTAAAAAAAATAAAAAATAACCCAGTATATTGGGTTTCATGTGGATGAACAGCCTGTCAGTTTATCTTTAATATAAAAGTGCCAATACCATTTAAAGTGGTACTCCCGTGGAAAACTTTTTTTTTTTTAAATCAACTGGTGATTAACAGATTTGTAAATCACTTCTATTAAAAAATCTTAATCCTTCCAGTACTTTTTAGGGGCTGTATACTAAAGAGAAATCCAAAAAAGAAATGCATTTCCTCTGATGTCATGACCACAGTGCTCTCTGCTGACCTCTGCTGTTCATTCTAGGAACTGTCCAGAGCAGGAGAAAATCCCCATAGCAAACATATGCTGCTCTGGACAGTTCCTAAAATGGACAGCAGAGGTCAGCAGAGAGCACCGTGGTCATGACATCAGAGGAAATGCATTTCTTTTTTTTAGATTTCTCTTTAGTATGCAGCCCCTAAAAAGTACTGGAAGGATTAAGATTTTTTTTTAATAGAAGTGATTTACAAATCTGTTTAACTTTCTGGCACCAGTTGATTTAAAAAAAAAAAAAAAGTTTTCCACGGGAGTACCCCTTTAAGTGGTATGGTGTAATCTACCATAAAGTGACTGAACAAATATACATATATGTTTTGTTGTGTTTTTTATTTTTTTTTATTTTTAGAAAACTAGTTATAAATGTTGTAAGTGATTTATTGTATGAATCAAACTTATTTCAACATCTCCTAGGGCAAAGATCTCTTTTAAAGACCCATCTGAAGAAGATATTGGCATTTACTCCTGTGCTGTTACTGAGACAGATGGTGTTTCATCTAGCTATACAATAGATGAAGAAGGTAAATTTAGGCTTTTACATTTTTTTTTTAAGCAAAATTTCAATAGCTGTTTTTTTCTCACTGAATGGCCCTCATTTACTATTCTAAACCCGACCTCTTTTGTCGGGTTTTTTTGGCGCATCTTTGTCTACGACATGTCACAGACATCATGCGCCAGTCTGCGACACCGATGCAACATTTTTTCCCGACGGACCCGATGTGGATTCTCCCAAACCCGAAAAAGCGGCGTTACCCGACATTTCTGAGCTTTCCCACGTATTTATAAAGGCTTCCAACCCGAATTTGTTGTATTGTTGTGGATTTTTTCCCGACAGCTCAGAGGAGTTGGAAACCAAAACCAGTCGGGTAAGAAAGCAAGATAGACTTACAACCCGATTTTATTAGTAAATGAGGGCCAATGACTACAAATGTGCAAGACATTTATGGCTTTCTCTATCATTTGTAAATCCGTTGTAAGTGTCACTTTATGCGATGTTTCCAAACCAGAGTGCCAACAGCTGTTGCAAAACTACAACTCCTAGCATGCTGGGAGTTGTAATTTTGCAACAGCTGGAGGCATCCTGGTTGGGAAACACTGCCTTAAAGGGGTATACCAGAGGAAAAAAAATGTTTTCAAATCAACTGGTGCTAGAAAGTTATACAGATTTGTAAATTACTTCTATTAAAAAATCTTAATCCTTCCAATAGTTATTAGCTTCTGAAGTTGAGTTGTTGTTTTCTATCTAACTGCTCTCTGATGACTCACGTCCCAGGAGCTGTGCAGTTCCTATGGGGAAAATTTCCCATCATGCACAGCTCCCAGGACGTGACATAATCATTGAGCAGTTAGACAGAAAACTTCAGAAGCTAATAACTATTGGAAGGATTAAGATTTTTTTATAGAAGTAATTTACAAATCTGTTTAACTTTCCGAAGCCAGTTGATATATACCCCTTCAATCCTTACGGTACTTATCAGCTTGCTCCAGAGTACATTGTGTAGCTCTTTCCAGTCTGACCACAGTTCTCTCTGCTGCCACCTCTGTTTGTGTCAGGAACTGTCTAGAGCATGAGCAAATTCCAATAGCAAACCTCTCCTGCTCCACACAGTTCCTGACACAGTCAGATGTGTCAGCAGAGAGCACTGTGGTCAGACTGAAAAGAACAACACAACTTCCTGTTGACCATACAGCAGCTGATAAGTACTTGAAGTATTAAGATTTCTGAATAGAAGTAAATTATAAATCCATATAACTTTCTGGCACCAGTTGATTTGAAAAAAATTTTTTCCTCAGGAGTGCCCCTTTAACCCCTTAACGATGAAGGACGTAAATGTACGTCCTGATGAGGTGGTACTTAACCAGGACGTACATTTACGTCCTAAGCATAACCGCGGGCATCGCATAACCGCGGGCATCAGAGCGATGCCCGGATCATGCACGGCAGGTCCCAGCTGTTGATCGCAGCCAGGGACCCGCCGGTAATGGCAAACATCCGCTATCCCGCGGATGTGCGCCATTAACCCCTCAGATGCCGTGATCAATACAGATCACGGCATCTGCAGCATCGCGGTCACTTAAATGGATGATCGGATCGCCCGGGCGGTCCGATCATCCAGAACGGCAGCCGGAGGTCCCCTCACCTGCCTCCGCTGGCTTCCGGGAGTCTTCTGCTCTGATCTGCCTTCCCGCAGACCAGAGCAGAAGATGACTGATAATGCTGATCAGTGCTGTGTCCTATACATAGCACTGAACAGCATTAGTAATCGAATGACTGCTATAAATAGTCCCCTATGGGGACTATTAAAGTGTAAAAATAAAAGTAAGAAAAGTAAAAAAAAATTGTAAAAAAAATGTGAAAAAAACCCTCCCCCAATAAAAATGTAAATTGTCCCATTTTCCCTATTTCACCCCCAAAAAGTCTTAAAAAAATATTTTATATACATATTTGGTATCGCCGCGTGCGTAAATATCTGAACTATTAAAATAAAATGTTAATGATACCGTACGGTGAACGGCTGGAACGTAAAAAAAAAAGTCCAAAATAGCTGCTTTTTTTATAACATTTTATTCCAAAAAAATTAATAAAAAATGTATTAAAAGTTTTATATAAGCAAATATGGTATAAATAAAAAGTACAGATCACAGCGCAAAAAATTAGCCCTCATAACGCCGCTTATATGGAAAAATAAAAAAGCTATATTATATATTATGATTTTTTGAAGGGGAGGAGGAAAAAACAAAAACGTAAAAATAAAATTGTCTGCGTCCTTAAGGCCCAAATGGGCTGCGTCCTTAAGGAGTTAAAGGGGTACTCCACCCCTAGACCTCTTATCCCCGTTTGCCGGGGTCCCGCCGCTGGGGACCCCAGCAATATAGCATGCAGCACCCACCTGTATCTGCTTCATGCAGCGCTGGAGGTTCTGGCTCCCGACCACGGGAACGGAAGATTGTGACCTCACGACTTTGCCCCCTGTGTGATGTCACACCCCGCCCCCTCAATGCCAGTCTATGGGAGGGGGCGTGACTCCCGTAGACTTTCTTTGAGGGGGCGGGGCGTGGTGTCACACAGGGAGCGGAGTCGTGACGTCACGATCTTCCGTTCCTGTGGTCGGGAGCCAGAACCTCCAGCGCTGCTTGAAGCAGAAACAGGTGGGTGCTGCATGCTATATTGCAGGGGTCCACAGCGGCGGGACCCCCGCTAAGAGACATCTTATCCCCTATCCTTTGGATAGGGGATAAGATGTCTAGGGGCGGAGTACCCCTTTAATCATAGGGTGTTCTGCTGCTGGAACCTCCATTGTTCAGCTGTAAACTGTGGAGGAATTTTAGCAGCATCTGTACAGAGGGAAACAGCATTTCCCATTGAAATCAATGTAAAGTCCGGAGTGGAAAGTATGCTTTGTAGTTGCTCTTTCTACCTGGCTGAAGTTGCACCTGCATTTATTTATTCAAAATTGCCTAATATGCTATTTGGAAATGGGTTTTCTAAACAAAGCTTCCTTTTATGATAAAGTTAATGAAGTCAGCTTCTTGTGGCCATTAAGATAATGGGAGCAATAACTTTTGTCTGGGAAAAGTAATGTTTTTTTAAATTCGCATTTACTTCAATGAAGGTGATCTTTGCTGTTAATTGTATGTCCATGGCTACATTGAGTGTACAGTGTGGGTCAGAGAGGACATAGTGGGTAGAGATGAGCGAACTTACAGTAAATTCGATTCGTCACAAACTTCTCGGCTCGGCAGTTGATGACTTATCCTGCGTAAATTAGTTCAGCCTTCAGGTGCTCCGATGGGCTGGAAAAGGTGGATACAGTCCTAGGAAAGAGTCTCCTAGGACTGTATCCACCTTTTCCAGCCCACCGGAGCACCTGAAAGCTGAACTAATTTATGCAGGAAAAGACATCAACTGCCGAGCCGAGAAGTTTGTGACGAATCGAATTTACTGTAAGTTTGCTCATCTCTAATAGTGGGCATTGTCTGTTTACTAATAACTAACACCATAGAAAACTCATCATATTTGTTCTCTCCCTGCAGAGCTCAAGCGCCTGTTACAGCTCAGCCACGACTGCAAATACCCAAGTAAAGTATCGTAGAAATGCAAAAACATAACACTGTCATTCTCTGTATTGGCTGCCACTTTTGGTTGTGTAACATATGTTGTAAGCAATATAAAATTCATTGTTTGCTCAGTAGAAGTATATTTCAGTTTTTTAGAAACTTTGCATTGCAAAGGTTTTTACAGTGTATATTATTGTATACTCCCTAATATATTATCATTTTCTAGTTATAATTTTTTTACTCTTTTATGTCTTCACTTCATTATCTTCACAGCAAACTAAAGGCTGTTTTACAGCAATCTGTGTCCTATTAATTCAGTTTGGATACAATAATGGGCCCCAAAAGTACAGCAGAAGACAACTACACTTAGGCTAGGATTCTACTTGGTATTTTTTCCAGCGTTTTTTTCACTGAAAAAAACGCCAGTGCAATTTCCTGGCGTTTTTGCATTTGAGTGGAAATAGAATTTTTGGCCCCTTTGGTGTTTTTTTCAAAATTTGTTGGGTCCAAAAAATATATATATATTTCTAATATACTTTGTTTAAAAAAAATAATTTTTATAATGAAATTTTAATAATTTTTTTTTTATAAAGTGTGTGTTTCACTTTTTGTCTCTGTTTTTTCATTTTTTAGGTAGTACTACTACTTCCAGCATGGAACAGACTGTTCCATGATGGGAGTAGTAGTACCTGTACTAATAGACATTTTGCCCCATCCATAATATAGCAGAGATGCAGAGCCACTCTATACAGTATACACTCGCATCTCTGCACTATACTCCGTCCGGTCAGTGATGTGAATAGAACATCTCTCATTCATATTTTCTGCCCAGAGTGGGGATTGGCCGGATGGTTGCAGCCAATCACCGCTCTCAGAGGGAAATATGAATGAGTGATGTTCTATTCACAACACTGGCCGGCCGGAGTATAGTGCAGAGATGCAGAGCGCAGGAGAAATCCTTTCCGCATCTCTGCAATAGATAGGACGATCGCATTGGGTGTCAGGAGTGACACTTGCTGTGATCTGTCCTTAACTACAGGTACTACTACTCCCAACATGGAGCACAGTCTGCTCCATGCTGGGAGCTGTAGTACCTGCATTAATAGATAAATCGCAGAAAATGTAACTTCTGACACCTGTTGCGATCTGTCTATTAATGCAGGAACAACTGCTCCCAGCATTGAGCAGAGTATGATCCATATTGGGAGTAGTAGTACCTGCAGTTAAGGAAAGATCACAGTGGATTTCACTCCTGACACCTGTTGTGATCCTCCTGTATAATGTATAGATGCGGCCGGACGCTCTTCTACGTTCCCCTGCACTGCCGTATATATACACCTATTCAGAATTTTTTACAGAGAGTTTTGATTGGCTGGAACCATCTGGTTAATCACAGCTCTCTGCTGGAAATATGAATAGGTGTATATATACGGCAGTGCAGGGACCATAGAAGAGTGGTCGGCCGCATCTATACAATATACAGGAGGATCGCAACAGACCCAGGTGATCTGTCAATTAGTACAGGTACTACTAGTCCCATCATGGAACAGTGCGTTCCATGCTGGGAGTAGTAGTACTACCAAACACACACTACATTTTTATTATTGTCGGCTATATGTTTAGTGCCCTGCCCGCCCACATAAATTGATCCCTGTTTAAAAATTTATGGGAGAAAAATGCCACGATTTCAGGGGAAAAAATGCCATAGGCTTAACATGCAATTTTGCTAAACCGCCAAGGAGCTGAAAGACGCCAAAAAGGAGTGAAAAATGCCAAAAGGATGAAACTCCAAACTAAAGAATGCAAAGTGGAAAAAGAATCTGTTCGCATCTTTTTGGCCGAAAAAACGCCATGCGGCAGAATTGGCGTTTTTCTTGGCGTTCGACCACCCCCCCCCCCCCCAAAAAAAAAAAACAAGTGGAATTCCAGCCTTAGAGACAAATTTAAAGCTAACAATTTGATACGATAAAAACAAAAAAGTGGCCTTTATATAGATATAAAAAATTTACTAATATGGGTATAAAATTAACTAATAATGTTATATTAAAGTCTATGGAAAAGCAGCTGTCAGTGAACACATTGTTTAAAAGAAATAAATAAACAAAACAAAAACTGCCGTAATTCCAACATTGGATATGGTTACTTTTCCATAGACCTTAATAAAAATGGCCAATTTTTATACCTTGTTTACTTTAGTGTTTACTCTTTATTATTTTAGAATGTGTGAACATAGCCTGAGAGTGGATGTACACATGTCCTGTATAGATGAAGAGTAAGCCCCCCCCCCCCAACACTGCTGCACCCTTAGAACCCCAGTCCGGTATAAAGCTGAATCTTATATTGTCTTTACTTCTTTTACAGTTGTTCCTCTGAAGTCTGGCTTGGCTGTAGAGATCTTAGAAAAGGGACAAGTTCGCTTTTGGATGCAAGCTGAGAAACTCTCTAGTAATGCTAAGGCCAACCATGTGTTCAATGATAAGGAGATTAAACATGGAGAGGTAAGTTAATAGACATCAGAAGATATCGCAGAACTGTCTGAAAGAAGAGTTAGCTAAGGCAGCTGCGAAAGATACCAATTGTTACGCCGAGCGCTCCGGGTCCCCGCTCCTCCCCGGAGCGCTCGCAACATCCTCGCTACTGCAGCGCCCCGGTCAGATCTACTGACCGGGTGCGCTGCGATACCGCCCCCAGCCGGGATGCGATTCGCGATGCGGGTGGCGCCCGCTCGCGATGCGCACCCCGGCTCCCGTACCTGACTCGCTCTCCGTCGGTCCTGTCCCGGCGCGCGCGGCCCCGCTCCCTAGGGCGCGCGCGCGCCGGGTCTCTGCGATTTAAAGGGCCACTGCGCCGCTGATTGGCGCAGTGGGTCTAATCAGTCATTCACCTGTGCACTTCCCTATTTAACCTCACTTCCCCTTCCCTTCCTTGCCGGATCTTGTTGCCATTGTGCCAGTGAAAGCGTTTCCTAGTGTGTTCCTAGCCTGTGTTCCAGACCTCCTGCCGTTGCCCCTGACTACGATCCTTGCTGCCTGCCCCGACCTTCTGCTACGTCCGACCTTGCTCTTGTCTACTCCCTTGTACCGCGCCTATCTTCAGCAGTCAGAGAGGTTGAGCCGTTGCTAGTGGATACGACCTGGTTACTACCGCCGCTGCAAGACCATCCCGCTTTGCGGCGGGCTCTGGTGAATACCAGTAGTAACTTAGAACCGGTCCACTAGCACGGTCCACGCCAATCCCTCTCTGGCACAGAGGATCCACCTCCTGCCAGCCGAATCGTGACAGTAGATCCGGCCATGGATCCCGCTGAAGTTCCATTGCCAGTTGTCGCCGACCTCACCACGGTGGTCGCCCAGCAGTCGCAACAGATAGCGCAACAAGGCCACCAGCTGTCTCAACTGACCGTGATGCTACAGCAGTTACTACCACAGCTTCAGCAATCATCTCCTCCGCCAGCTCCTGCACCTCCTCCGCAGCGAGTGGCCGCTTCCGGCCTACGACTTTCTTTGCCGGATAAATTTGATGGGGACTCTAAGTTTTGCCGTGGCTTTCTTTCACAATGTTCCCTGCACTTGGAGATGATGTCGGACCAGTTTCCTACTGAAAGGTCTAAGGTGGCTTTCGTAGTCAGCCTTCTGTCTGGGGAGGCTCTGTCATGGGCCACACCGCTCTGGGACCGCAATGACCCCGTCACTGCCTCTGTACACTCCTTCTTCTCGGAAATTCGAACTGTCTTTGAGGAACCTGCCCGAGCCTCTTCTGCTGAGACTGCCCTGCTGAACCTGGTCCAGGGTAATTCTTCCGTTGGCGAGTACGCCATCCAATTCCGTACTCTTGCTTCCGAATTATCCTGGAATAATGAGGCCCTCTGCGCGACCTTTAAAAAAGGCCTATCCAGCAACATTAAAGATGTTCTGGCCGCACGAGAAATTCCTGCTAACCTACATGAACTCATTCATCTTGCCACTCGCATTGACATGCGTTTTTCCGAAAGGCGTCAGGAGCTCCGCCAGGATATGGACTTTGTTCGCACGAGGCGTTTTTTCTCCCCGGCTCCTCTCTCCTCTGGTCCTCTGCAATCCGTTCCTGTGCCTCCCGCCGTGGAGGCTATGCAAGTTGACCGGTCTCGCTTGACACCTCAAGAGAGGACACGACGCCGCATGGAGAATCTTTGCCTGTACTGTGCCGGTACCGAACACTTCCTGAAGGATTGTCCTATCCGTCCTCCCCGCCTGGAAAGACGTACGCTGACTCCGCACAAAGGTGACACAGTTCTTGATGTCAACTCTGCTTCTCCACGCCTTACTATGCCTGTGCGGATATCTGCCTCTACCTTCTCCTTCTCTACTAAGGCCTTCTTGGATTCCGGATCTGCAGGAAATTTTATTTTGGCCTCTCTCATCAACAGGTTCAACATCCCTGTGACCAGTCTCGCCAGACCCCTCTACATCAATTGTGTTAACAAGGAAAGATTGGACTGTGCCGTGCGTTACCGCACGGAACCCCTCCTAATGTGCATCGGACCTCATCACGAAAAAATTGAGTTTTTGGTCCTCTCCAATTGCACTTCCGACATTCTCCTTGGACTACCGTGGCTTCAACGCCATTCCCCAACCCTTGATTGGTCCACAGGAGAGATCAAGAGCTGGGGTACTTCTTGTTTCAAGGACTGTCTTAAACCGGTTCCCAGTACTCCCTGCCGTGCCCCTGTGGTTCCTCCTGTAACCGGTCTCCCTAAGGCTTATATGGACTATGCTGACGTATTTTGCAAAAAGCAAGCTGAGACTTTACCCCCTCACAGGCCTTTTGACTGTCCTATTGACCTCCTCCCGGGCACTACTCCACCCCGGGGCAGAATTTACCCTCTGTCCGCCCCAGAGACTCTTGCTATGTCTGAATACATCCAGGAAAATTTCAAAAAGGGGTTTATCCGCAAATCCTCCTCTCCTGCTGGTGCTGGATTTTTCTTTGTGTCCAAAAAAGATGGCTCCCTACGTCCTTGCATTGATTACCGCGGACTTAATAAAATCACGGTAAAGAACCGCTACCCCCTACCTCTTATCTCTGAACTCTTTGATCGCCTTCAAGGTGCCCACATCTTTACCAAACTGGACTTAAGAGGTGCATATAATCTCATCCGCATCAGGGAGGGGGACGAATGGAAAACTGCATTTAACACCAGAGATGGACACTTTGAGTATCTGGTCATACCCTTTGGCCTGTGCAACGCCCCTGCCGTCTTCCAAGACTTTGTTAATGAAATTTTTCGTGATCTCTTATATTCCTGTGTTGTTGTGTATCTGGACGATATTCTGATTTTTTCTGCCAACTTAGAAGAACATCGCCAGCATGTCCGCATGGTTCTTCACAGACTTCGAGACAATCAACTTTATGCCAAAATGGAGAAATGTCTGTTTGAATGTCAATCTCTTCCTTTCCTAGGATACTTGGTCTCTGACCAGGGACTACAAATGGACCCAGATAAACTCTCTGCCGTCTTAGATTGGCCACGCCCCTCCGGACTCCGTGCTATCCAACGTTTTTTGGGGTTCGCCAATTATTACAGACAATTTAATCCACATTTTTCCACTATTGTGGCTCCTATCGTGGCTTTAACCAAGAAGAATGCCAATCCTAAGTCCTGGTCTCCTCAAGCGGAAGACGCATTTAAACGGCTCAAGTCTGCCTTTTCTTCTGCTCCCGTGCTCTCCAGACCTGACCCATCTAAACCCTTCCTATTGGAGGTTGATGCCTCCTCAGTGGGAGCTGGA
Source organism: Hyla sarda (assembly GCF_029499605.1). Taxonomy (NCBI): domain Eukaryota; kingdom Metazoa; phylum Chordata; class Amphibia; order Anura; family Hylidae; genus Hyla; species Hyla sarda. The sequence continues at coordinate 263,776,945 of NC_079193.1, forward strand.
GCGGTCCTTCTACAAAAAAATTCTTCCGGGCATGCTGTTACTTGTGGTTTTTTTTCTAGGACCTTCTCTCCGGCGGAGAGGAACTACTCCATCGGGGATCGAGAACTACTGGCCATTAAATTGGCACTTGAGGAATGGAGGCATCTGCTGGAGGGATCAAAATTTCCAGTTATCATTTTCACCGATCACAAGAATCTCTCCTATCTCCAGTCTGCCCAACGGCTGAATCCTCGCCAGGCCAGGTGGTCGTTGTTCTTTGCCCGTTTTAACTTTGAAATTCATTTTCGCCCTGCCGACAAGAACATTAGGGCTGATGCTCTCTCTCGTTCCTCGGATGCCTCGGAAGTAGAGGTCTCTCCGCAACACATCATTCCTCCTGACTGTCTGATCTCCTCTTCTCCAGCCTCCATCAGGCAAACTCCTCCAGGGAAGACCTTTGTTTCTCCACGCCAGCTTCTCGGGATTCTCAAATGGGGTCACTCCTCCCACCTCGCAGGCCATGCGGGCATCAAAAAGTCCTTGCAACTCATCTCTCGTTTCTATTGGTGGCCGACTCTGGAAACAGATGTTGTGGATTTTGTGCGGGCCTGTACTGTCTGTGCCCGGGATAAGACTCCTCGCCAGAAGCCTGCTGGTCTCCTTCACCCTCTGCCTGTCCCCGAACAGCCTTGGTCTCTGATTGGTATGGACTTTATTACAGACCTACCCCCATCCCGTGGCAACACTGTTGTTTGGGTGGTCGTTGATCGATTTTCCAAGATGGCACATTTTATTCCTCTTCCTGGTCTTCCTTCAGCGCCTCAGTTGGCAAAACAATTTTTTGTACACATTTTTCGTCTTCACGGTTTGCCCACGCAGATTGTCTCGGATAGAGGTGTCCAATTCGTGTCTAAATTCTGGAGGGCTCTCTGTAAACAACTCAAGATTAAATTAAACTTCTCTTCTGCTTATCATCCTCAATCCAATGGGCAAGTAGAAAGAATTAACCAGGTCCTGGGTGACTATTTACGGCATTTTGTTTCCTCCCGCCAGGATGACTGGGCAGATCTTCTACCTTGGGCCGAATTCTCGTACAACTTTAGAGTCTCTGAATCTTCTGCTAAATCCCCATTTTTCGTGGTGTACGGCCGTCACCCTCTTCCCCCCCTCCCTATTCCCTTGTCCTCTGGTTTGCCCGCGGTAGATGAAGTGACTCGTGATCTTTCCACCATATGGAAAGAGACCCAAAATTCTCTTTTACAGGCTTCATCTCGCATGAAAAAGTTTGCCGATAAGAAAAGAAGAGCTCCCCCCATTTTTGCTCCCGGAGACAAGGTATGGCTCTCCGCTAAATATGTCCGCTTTCGTGTCCCCAGTTACAAACTGGGACCACGCTATCTTGGTCCTTTCAAAGTCTTGTGCCAAATTAATCCTGTCTCTTACAAACTTCTTCTTCCTCCTTCTCTTCGTATTCCTAATGCCTTTCATGTCTCTCTTCTTAAACCACTCATCATCAACCGTTTCTCTCCCAAGCTTGTTTCTCCCACTCCTGTTTCCGGTTCTTCTGACGTCTTCTCAGTGAAGGAGATACTGGCCTCCAAGACGGTCAGAGGAAAAAGGTTCTTTTTGGTTGATTGGGAGGGCTGTGGACCTGAAGAGAGATCCTGGGAACCTGAGGACAACATTCTAGACAAAAGTCTGCTCCTCAGGTTCCCAGGCTCCAAGAAGAGGGGGAGACCCAAGGGGGGGGTACTGTTACGCCGAGCGCTCCGGGTCCCCGCTCCTCCCCGGAGCGCTCGCAACATCCTCGCTACTGCAGCGCCCCGGTCAGATCTACTGACCGGGTGCGCTGCGATACCGCCCCCAGCTGGGATGCGATTCGCGATGCGGGTGGCGCCCGCTCGCGATGCGCACCCCGGCTCCCGTACCTGACTCGCTCTCCGTCGGTCCTGTCCCGGCGCGCGCGGCCCCGCTCCCTAGGGCGCGCGAGCGCCGGGTCTCTGCGATTTAAAGGGCCACTGCGCCGCTGATTGGCGCAGTGGGTCTAATCAGTCATTCACCTGTGCACTTCCCTATTTAACCTCACTTCCCCTTCCCTTCCTTGCCGGATCTTGTTGCCATTGTGCCAGTGAAAGCGTTTCCTAGTGTGTTCCTAGGCTGTGTTCCAGACCTCCTGCCGTTGCCCCTGACTACGATCCTTGCTGCCTGCCCCGACCTTCTGCTACGTCCGACCTTGCTCTTGTCTACTCCCTTGTACCGCGCCTATCTTCAGCAGTCAGAGAGGTTGAGCCGTTGCTAGTGGATACGACCTGGTTACTACCGCCGCTGCAAGACCATCCCGCTTTGCGGCGGGCTCTGGTGAATACCAGTAGTAACTTAGAACCGGTCCACTAGCACGGTCCACGCCAATCCCTCTCTGGCACAGAGGATCCACCTCCTGCCAGCCGAATCGTGACACCAATATATATTCTGATGGATTTTAACACAGCTCCCATTTAGGTGTAAATTGTAGTAAATTCAGTTCGTGGAGCTGCCATGCCCCCTCCACATGAAACCATGTCCTCTCTGTGCCAAGCCCCACCCAGTTGATCAGCAGGGTGCCGATTGAAGAAAGTTTCACAATGTTTGCACAAATCAGGGGTTTGCACAAAAATGTGTGCCTGTTCACTGATAGGCACCAAGTACAGACTTAAAGGGTAGCTCCCACCATCCTATTTTTTTTTTTTGTTAGCCCGTTTCCCCCCCCCCCCCCCCCCTACGGCACTAGCCCGTTCCCTCCTCCCCTCCCGCCCCGCATACCCCGCTCCCTCATTACACTTGCAGTTACTGCAGAGTCCGGCAGCGGGCGTGCAGGGACAGCGGCGGCAATGAGGCGGCGGCGATGTGCGGGAGGAGTGGCCTTCCAGCCAGTGGCCGGGGAGCCAATGCGCTCGCTCCCGTCTGTCTGATTGACAGGCAGGGAGCGAGTGCAGCCTAACTGAAAAAGGACTGATTGCCACTCCAAAATCAGTCCTTTTTCAGTGGCTGATTTTTAAATGTAAATTAAACCTTTTTAATGAAAAAATAATAATAATAAAAGTATATTAGAGATATGTTGTAGTACATAAGTACTACAACATATCAAAAAATAAAGTTGGTGACAGTGCCCATTTAAGTATCCCCTCCCCTCTGAGATATTAAACAATATTATGCATACAATGCACTTTTCTGTTCTCTCTTTCATAAAGAAATATAAGATGAACTTGGATAGTAAGACTGGCATCATAGAGATGGTTATGGAGAGCCTTGAGAATGAGGATGAAGGGACCTTTACCTTCCAGATACAAGATGGAAGGGCAACAAACCAATCTAGCCTGGTCCTTATTGGTGATGGTAAGTTTGACATATGACTGTATTAGGGTAGTATTACATTGGTAGATTAGTACCCATTTATGAAGCTTATTACAAGGATCGATTATCATGCTGGCAGGGCCACAGGAAAGATCACTGGATGGTTTGTGCAGCCCTTTAGTTCCATTATTGTTGGCCACGTATCCCCTATTACACAGTGAGATGTGAGTCTGATGAAAAGGATTTTCTTCACCAGCATAAAAGATGCAAACAGGCGATGAATGAGCGTTTACTCATGCGCTGGCTGATCATTGGGCCTATTATACACCAATATCAGCCTATTTGGCCAATAATCAACCCATGTAATGTGGCACTAAAGCTCTGGTCACATCACAACCACGGCATGGGATTACACATTTGATGGTACAGAAGTCTAAGAAAGTGGACTGAAGCAATGTTTACCTTTTGTGTTTAGGTAGATCCTCATGACGTTCATTCTGACACTTTATTTTAGGAATCTTTACTCTTCTGTTTGTTACATATTTATTGCACAAACATTTTGCTGTAATGCAAACACAAATGGACAATTTAGCTCTTAAAGGGGTACTCCGGCCCTGAGACATCTTATCCCCTATCTAAAGAATAGGGGATAAGATGTCTCACCGCGGGGGTCCCGCTGCTGGGGACCCCCACAATCTTGTATTTGGGGTAACACCATCATTTTAGTGTTAAAAATCAAATTTTCAATTTTCACGTCCAACTTCAACGCAAAGTCGTCAAACACCTGTGGAGTGTTAAAGGGGTACTCCGGTGCTTACACATTTATCCCCTATCCAAAGGATAGGAGATAAGATGCCTGATTGCGGGAGTCCCGCAGCTGGGGACACCCGGGATCATGCACGCAGCACCCCGTTTGTAATCAGTCCCCGGAGTGTGTTCGCTCCGGGTCTGATTACGGTCGACCGCAGGGCTGGCGGCGTGTGACATCACGCCCCCGCCCCCGTGTGACCTCACCCTCCGACCCTCAATGCAAGCCTACGGGAGGGAGCGTGATAGCTGTGTAGATTTTTTTCTGAAGCAATACAAAATCAAACCTATATAAGTAGGGAATCATTTTAACCGTATGGACCTACAGAATAATTATAAGGTGTCATTTTTACCGGAAAATGTACTACGTAGAAACGGAAGCCCCCAAAAGTTTCAAAATGGCTGTGTTTTTTCAATTTTGTCGCACAATGATCTTTTTTCCCGTTTCGCCATAGATTTTTGGGTAAAATGACTGATCATTACAAAGTAGAATTAGTGGTGCAAAAATAAGCCATAATACAGATTTTTAGGTGCAAAATGTTAACAGTTATGATTTTTTAAAGGTAAGGAGGAAAAATCGAACGAGCAAAAACCGAAAAATGCCCGATCCTTAAGGGGTTAATCATAGCCCATGCTGCTCTATATAAGCAAAATAAAATAAAAATTCCCAGAGTGCTTCTTTAATGTTCTGGCCTAAACATAGTCTGTGATAGAGGCTCCAAACAGAGCCTCCGGTGCAGATGTGAACAAGACTTAAGGCTGGAATAACATTCATGTGATCATGACTGACAAATGCCCCATGTGACCATTACAAAGTGATAACCTTATTTAGCACAATATCTCTCATGACATAGATCAGCGGTCTTCAAACTGTGGCCCTCCAGATGTTGCCAAACTACAACTCCCAGCATGCCCGGACAGCCGACGGCTGTCCGGGCATGCTGGGAATTGTAGTTTTGCAACATCTGGAGGGCCCCAGTTTGAAGACCACTGACATAGATATTGCTCTGTTCACATTGTCGTCATAGGCTCCAATTACACTGAATAATGTATGATAACGCGGTTAGAACATGAAAAGCTGTGTAAATGATTTGGCGTTTGCCTGACTGAGCGCTGTTGTCATTTCTGTAAGGTCCGTGTCCTTTGTTCACACTTTGCCCTTATTTACCCTTTACAGTATTTGATAAATTGCAGAGGGAAGCCAGATTCCAGAGACATGAATATATCCGGAAACAAGGTAATATATAACCTGAAGTCACCAGGTGAAGTCTAGACACATTAACAGGCAAAGCGCCATATTGGCTGGGAATGGGATTTATAAGATTTTGTAAGTTGTTGAGGATATATCATTTTTTATTTTTTTTGTGTGTGTGTCGTGGGGGGGGGGGGTTTATGGCAACATAACATCATAACATTGGGGATGACATTGCAGATTATTTCATTGTATGAGAGGGTAAAAAAAAAATTTTTTTAAATGTAAGTTTACGTAAAACAGAGATCTTGCTGGACCACCCCCCATAACAGCAGTCTGGCTGCGTATACTGGATCACTCCTATGTCAGCAGTCTAGACAACCCTCTATAGCCTGGCTGTGTAGTCTTCAACACCCCTATAACAGAAGCCTGTCTGTATAGACTGGACCATTCTCTGTAACAGCAGTCTGGCTGCGTATAGTGGATCACTCCTATGTCAGCAGTCTAGACCACCTCCTATAGCCTGGCTGTATAATCTGGACCATCCACTATAACAGTAGTCTAGACCACCTCCTATAGTCTGGCTGTATAATCTGGACCATCCGCTATAACAGTAATCTAGACGACCTCCTATAGTCTGGCTGTATAATCTGGACCATCCGCTATAACAGTAATCTAGACCACCTCCTATAGTCTGGCTGTATAATCTGGACCATCCGTTATAACAGTAGTCTAGACCACCTCCTATAGCCTGGCTGTATAATCTGGACCATCCGTTATAACAGTAGTCTAGACCACCTCCTATAGTCTGGCTGTATAATCTTGACCATCCGCTATAACAGTAGTCTAGACCACCTCCTATAGTCTGGCTGTATAATCTGGACCATCCGCTATAACAGTAATCTAGACCACCTCCTATAGTCTGGCTGTATAATCTGGACCATCCGTTATAACAGTAGTCTAGACCACCTCCTATAGTCTGGCTGTATAATCTTGACCATCCGCTATAACAGTAGTCTAGACCACCTCCTATAGTCTGGCTGTATAATCTGGACCATCCGTTATAACAGTAGTCTAGACCAAATCCTATAGTCTGGCTGTATAATCTGGACCATCCGTTATAACAGTAGTTTAGACCACCTCCTATAGTCTGGCTGTATAATCTTGACCATCCGCTATAACAGTAGTCTAGACCACCTCCTATAGTCTGGCTGTATAATCTGGACCATCCGCTATAACAGTAATCTAGACCACCTCCTATAGTCTGGCTGTATAATCTGGACCATCCGTTATAACAGTAGTCTAGACCACCTCCTATAGTCTGGCTGTATAATCTTGACCATCCGCTATAACAGTAGTCTAGACCACCTCCTATAGTCTGGCTGTATAATCTGGACCATCCGCTATAACAGTAATCTAGACCACCTCCTATAGTCTGTATAATCTGGACCATCCGCTATAACAGTAATCTAGACCACCTCCTATAGCCTGGCTGTATAATCTGGACCATCCGTTATAACAGTAGTCTAGACCACCTCCTATAGTCTGGCTGTATAATCTTGACCATCCGCTATAACAGTAGTCTAGACCACCTCCTATAGTCTGGCTGTATAATCTGGACCATCCGTTATAACAGTAGTCTAGACCACCTCCTATAGTCAGGCTGTATAATCTTGACCATCCGCTATAACAGTAGTCTAGACCACCTCCTATAGTCTGGCTGTATAATCTAGACCATCCGCTATAACAGTAATCTAGACCACCTCCTATAGTCTGGCTGTGTAATCTGGACCATCCGCTATAACAGTAATCTAGACGACCTCCTATAGTCTGGCTGTATAATCTGGACCATCCGCTATAACAGTAATCTAGACCACCTCCTATAGTCTGGCTGTATAATCTGGACCATCCGTTATAACAGTAGTCTAGACCACCTCCTATAGTCAGGCTGTATAATCTTGACCATCCGCTATAACAGTAGTCTAGACCACCTCCTATAGTCTGGCTGTATAATCTAGACCATCCGCTATAACAGTAATCTAGACCACCTCCTATAGTCTGGCTGTATAATCTGGACCATCCGCTATAACAGTAATCTAGACGACCTCCTATAGTCTGGCTGTATAATCTGGACCATCCGCTATAACAGTAATCTAGACCACCTCCTATAGTCTGGCTGTATAATCTGGACCATCCGTTATAACAGTAGTCTAGACCACCTCCTATAGCCTGGCTGTATAATCTGGACCATCCGTTATAACAGTAATCTAGACCACCTCCTATAGTCTTGCTGTATAATCTTGACCATCCGCTATAACAGTAGTCTAGACCACCTCCTATAGTCTGGCTGTATAATCTGGACCATCCGCTATAACAGTAATCTAGACCACCTCCTATAGTCTGGCTGTATAATCTGGACCATCCGTTATAACAGTAGTCTAGACCACCTCCTATAGTCTGGCTGTATAATCTGGACCATCCGCTATAACAGTAGTCTAGACCACCTCCTATAGTCTGGCTGTATAATCTGGACCATCCGTTATAACAGTAGTCTAGACCACCTCCTATAGTCTGGCTGTATAATCTGGACCATCCATTATAACAGTAGTCTAGACCACCTCCTATAGTCTGGCTGTATAATCTTGACCATCCGCTATAACAGTAGTCTAGACCACCTCCTATAGTCTGGCTGTATAATCTGGACCATCCGCTATAACAGTAATCTAGACCACCTCCTATAGTCTGGCTGTATAATCGGGACCATCCGTTATAACAGTAGTCTAGACCACCTCCTATAGTCTGGCTGTATAATCTTGACCATCCGCTATAACAGTAGTCTAGACCACCTCCTATAGTCTGGCTGTATAATCTGGACCATCCGCTATAACAGTAATCTAGACCACCTCCTATAGTCTGGCTGTATAATCTGGACCATCCGCTATAACAGTAATCTAGACCACCTCCTATAGTCTGGCTGTATAATCTGGACTATCCGTTATAACAGTAGTCTAGACCACCTCCTATAGCCTGGCTGTATAATCTGGACTATCCGTTATAACAGTAGTCTAGACCACCTCCTATAGTCTGGTTGTATAATCTGGACCATCCGCTATAACAGTAGTCTAGACCACCTCCTATAGTCTGGCTGTATAATCTGGACCATCCGCTATAACAGTAATCTAGACCACCTCCTATAGTCTGGCTGTATAATCTGGACCATCCGTTATAACAGTAGTCTAGACCACCTCCTATAGTCTGGCTGTATAATCTTGACCATCCGCTATAACAGTAGTCTAGACCACCTCCTATAGTCTGGCTGTATAATCTGGACCATCCGCTATAACAGTAATCTAGACCACCTCCTATAGTCTGGCTGTATAATCTGGACCATCCGCTATAACAGTAATCTAGACCACCTCCTATAGTCTGGCTGTATAATCTGGACCATCCGCTATAACAGTAATCTAGACCTCCTCCTATAGTCTGGCTGTATAATCTGGACCATCCGTTATAACAGTAATCTAGACCACCTCCTATAGTCTGGCTGTATAATCTGGACCATCCGCTATAACAGTAATCTAGACGACCTCCTATAGTCTGGCTGTATAATCTGGACCATCCGCTATAACAGTAATCTAGACCACCTCCTATAGTCTGGCTGTATAATCTGGACTATCCGTTATAATAGTAGTCTAGACCACCTCCTATAGCCTGGCTGTATAATCTGGACCATCCGTTATAACAGTAGTCTAGACCACCTCCTATAGTCTGGCTGTATAATCTGGACCATCCGCTATAACAGTAGTCTAGACCACCTCCTATAGTCTGGTTGTATAATCTGGACCATGCGCTATAACAGTAATCTAGACCACCTCCTATAGTCTGGCTGTATAATCTGGACCATCCGTTATAACAGTAGTCTAGACCACCTCCTATAGTCTGGCTGTATAATCTTGACCATCCGCTATAACAGTAGTCTAGACCACCTCCTATAGTCTGGCTGTATAATCTGGACCATCCGCTATAACAGTAATCTAGACCACCTCCTATAGTCTGGCTGTATAATCTGGACCATCCGCTATAACAGTAATCTAGACGACCTCCTATAGTCTGGCTGTATAATCTGGACAATCCGCTATAACAGTAATCTAGACCACCTCCTATAGTCTGGCTGTATAATCTGGACCATCCGCTATAACAGTAATCTAGACCACCTCCTATAGTCTGGCTGTATAATCTGGACCATCCGCTATAACAGTAATCTAGACGACCTCCTATAGTCTGGCTGTATAATCTGGACCATCCGCTATAACAGTAATGTAGACCACCTCCTATAGTCTGGCTGTATAATCTGGACCATCCGTTATAACAGTAGTCTAGACCACCTCCTATAGCCTGGCTGTATAATCTGGACCATCCGTTATAACAGTAGTCTAGACCACCTCCTATAGTCTGGCTGTATAATCTTGACCATCCGCTATAACAGTAGTCTAGACCACCTCCTATAGTCTGGCTGTATAATCTGGACCATCCGCTATAACAGTAATCTAGACCACCTCCTATAGTCTGGCTGTATAATCTGGACCATCCGTTATAACAGTAGTCTAGACCACCTCCTATAGTCTGGCTGTATAATCTTGACCATCCGCTATAACAGTAGTCTAGACCACCTCCTATAGTCTGGCTGTATAATCTGGACCATCCGTTATAACAGTAGTCTAGACCAAATCCTATAGTCTGGCTGTATAATCTGGACCATCCGTTATAACAGTAGTTTAGACCACCTCCTATAGTCTGGCTGTATAATCTTGACCATCCGCTATAACAGTAGTCTAGACCACCTCCTATAGTCTGGCTGTATAATCTGGACCATCCGCTATAACAGTAATCTAGACCACCTCCTATAGTCTGGCTGTATAATCTGGACCATCCGTTATAACAGTAGTCTAGACCACCTCCTATAGTCTGGCTGTATAATCTTGACCATCCGCTATAACAGTAGTCTAGACCACCTCCTATAGTCTGGCTGTATAATCTGGACCATCCGCTATAACAGTAATCTAGACCACCTCCTATAGTCTGTATAATCTGGACCATCCGCTATAACAGTAATCTAAACCACCTCCTATAGCCTGGCTGTATAATCTGGACCATCCGTTATAACAGTAGTCTAGACCACCTCCTATAGTCTGGCTGTATAATCTTGACCATCCGCTATAACAGTAGTCTAGACCACCTCCTATAGTCTGGCTGTATAATCTGGACCATCCGTTATAACAGTAGTCTAGACCACCTCCTATAGTCAGGCTGTATAATCTTGACCATCCGCTATAACAGTAGTCTAGACCACCTCCTATAGTCTGGCTGTATAATCTAGACCATCCGCTATAACAGTAATCTAGACCACCTCCTATAGTCTGGCTGTATAATCTGGACCATCCGCTATAACAGTAATCTAGACGACCTCCTATAGTCTGGCTGTATAATCTGGACCATCCGCTATAACAGTAATCTAGACCACCTCCTATAGTCTGGCTGTATAATCTGGACCATCCGCTATAACAGTAATCTAGACCACCTCCTATAGTCTGGCTGTATAATCGGGACCATCCGTTATAACAGTAGTCTAGACCACCTCCTATAGTCTGGCTGTATAATCTTGACCATCCGCTATAACAGTAGTCTAGACCACCTCCTATAGTCTGGCTGTATAATCTGGACCATCCGCTATAACAGTAATCTAGACCACCTCCTATAGTCTGGCTGTATAATCTGGACCATCCGCTATAACAGTAATCTAGACCACCTCCTATAGTCTGGCTGTATAATCTGGACTATCCGTTATAACAGTAGTCTAGACCACCTCCTATAGCCTGGCTGTATAATCTGGACCATCCGTTATAACAGTAGTCTAGACCACCTCCTATAGTCTGGTTGTATAATCTGGACCATCCGCTATAACAGTAATCTAGACGACCTCCTATAGTCTGGCTGTATAATCTGGACCATCCGCTATAACAGTAATCTAGACCACCTCCTATAGTCTGGCTGTATAATCTGGACTATCCGTTATAATAGTAGTCTAGACCACCTCCTATAGCCTGGCTGTATAATCTGGGACCATCCGTTATAACAGTAGTCTAGACCACCTCCTATAGTCTGGCTGTATAATCTGGACCATCCGCTATAACAGTAGTCTAGACCACCTCCTATAGTCTGGTTGTATAATCTGGACCATGCGCTATAACAGTAATCTAGACCACCTCCTATAGTCTGGCTGTATAATCTGGACCATCCGTTATAACAGTAGTCTAGACCACCTCCTATAGTCTGGCTGTATAATCTTGACCATCCGCTATAACAGTAGTCCTAGACCACCTCCTATAGTCTGGCTGTATAATCTGGACCATCCGCTATAACAGTAATCTAGACCACCTCCTATAGTCTGGCTGTATAATCTGGACCATCCGCTATAACAGTAATCTAGACGACCTCCTATAGTCTGGCTGTATAATCTGGACAATCCGCTATAACAGTAATCTAGACCACCTCCTATAGTCTGGCTGTATAATCTGGACCATCCGCTATAACAGTAATCTAGACCACCTCCTATAGTCTGGCTGTATAATCTGGACCATCCGCTATAACAGTAATCTAGACGACCTCCCATAGTCTGGCTGTATAATCTGGACCATCCGCTATAACAGTAATCTAGACCACCTCCTATAGTCTGGCTGTATAATCTGGACCATCCGTTATAACAGTAGTCTAGACCACCTCCTATAGCCTGGCTGTATAATCTGGACCATCCGTTATAACAGTAGTCTAGACCACCTCCTATAGTCTGGCTGTATAATCTTGACCATCCGCTATAACAGTAGTCTAGACCACCTCCTATAGTCTGGCTGTATAATCTGGACCATCCGCTATAACAGTAATCTAGACCACCTCCTATAGTCTGGCTGTATAATCTGGACCATCCGTTATAACAGTAGTCTAGACCACCTCCTATAGTCTGGCTGTATAATCTTGACCATCCGCTATAACAGTAGTCTAGACCACCTCCTATAGTCTGGCTGTATAATCTGGACCATCCGTTATAACAGTAGTCTAGACCAAATCCTATAGGTCTGGCTGTATAATCTGGACCATCCGTTATAACAGTAGTTTAGACCACCTCCTATAGTCTGGCTGTATAATCTTGACCATCCGCTATAACAGTAGTCTAGACCACCTCCTATAGTCTGGCTGTATAATCTGGACCATCCGCTATAACAGTAATCTAGACCACCTCCTATAGTCTGGCTGTATAATCTGGACCATCCGTTATAACAGTAGTCTAGACCACCTCCTATAGTCTGGCTGTATAATCTTGACCATCCGCTATAACAGTAGTCTAGACCACCTCCTATAGTCTGGCTGTATAATCTGGACCATCCGCTATAACAGTAATCTAGACCACCTCCTATAGTCTGTATAATCTGGACCATCCGCTATAACAGTAATCTAAACCACCTCCTATAGCCTGGCTGTATAATCTGGACCATCCGCTTATAACAGTAGTCTAGACCACCTCCTATAGTCTGGCTGTATAATCTTGACCATCCGCTATAACAGTAGTCTAGACCACCTCCTATAGTCTGGCTGTATAATCTGGACCATCCGTTATAACAGTAGTCTAGACCACCTCCTATAGTCAGGCTGTATAATCTTGACCATCCGCTATAACAGTAGTCTAGACCACCTCCTATAGTCTGGCTGTATAATCTAGACCATCCGCTATAACAGTAATCTAGACCACCTCCTATAGTCTGGCTGTATAATCTGGACCATCCGCTATAACAGTAATCTAGACCGACCTCCTATAGTCTGGCTGTATAATCTGGACCATCCGCTATAACAGTAATCTAGACCACCTCCTATAGTCTGGCTGTATAATCTGGACCATTCGTTATAACAGTAAGTCTAGACCACCTCCTATAGTCTGGCTGTATAATCTTGACCATCCGCTATAACAGTAGTCTAGACCACCTCCTATAGTCTGGCTGTATAATCTAGACCATCCGCTATAACAGTAATCTAGACCACCCTCCTATAGTCTGGCTGTATAATCTGGACCATCCGCTATAACAGTAATCTAGACGACCTCCTATAGTCTGGCTGTATAATCTGGACCATCCGCTATAACAGTAATCTAGACCACCTCCTATAGTCTGGCTGTATAATCTGGACCATCCGTTATAACAGTAGTCTAGACCACCTCCTATAGCCTGGCTGTATAATCTGGACCATCCGTTATAACAGTAATCTAGACCACCTCCTATAGTCTTGCTGTATAATCTTGACCATCCGCTATAACAGTAGTCTAGACCACCTCCTATAGTCTGGCTGTATAATCTGGACCAACCGCTATAACAGTAATCTAGACCACCTCCTATAGTCTGGCTGTATAATCTGGACCATCCGTTATAACAGTAGTCTAGACCACCTCCTATAGTCTGGCTGTATAATCTGGACCATCCGCTATAACAGTAGTCTAGACCACCTCCTATAGTCTGGCTGTATAATCTGGACCATCCGTTATAACAGTAGTCTAGACCACCTCCTATAGTCTGGCTGTATAATCTGGACCATCCGTTATAACAGTAGTCTAGACCACCCTCCTATAGTCTGGCTGTATAATCTTGACCATCCGCTATAACAGTAGTCTAGACCACCTCCTATAGTCTGGCTGTATAATCTGGACCATCCGCTATAACAGTAATCTAGACCACCTCCTATAGTCTGGCTGTATAATCGGGACCATCCATTATAACAGTAGTCTAGACCACCTCCTATAGTCTGGCTGTATAATCTTGACCATCCGCTATAACAGTAGTCTAGACCACCTCCTATAGTCTGGCTGTATAATCTGGACCATCCGCTATAACAGTAATCTAGACCACCTCCTATAGTCTGGCTGTATAATCTGGACCATCCGCTATAACAGTAATCTAGACGACCTCCTATAGTCTGGCTGTATAATCTGACCATCCGCTATAACAGTAATCTAGACCACCTCCTATAGTCTGGCTGTATAATCTGGACTATCCGTTATAACAGTAGTCTAGACCACCTCCTATAGCCTGGCTGTATAATCTGGACCATCCGTTATAACAGTAGTCTAGACCACCTCCTATAGTCTGGTTGTATAATCTGGACCATCCGCTATAACAGTAGTCTAGACCACCTCCTATAGTCTGGCTGTATAATCTGGACCATCCGCTATAACAGTAATCTAGACCACCTCCTATAGTCTGGCTGTATAATCTGGACCATCCGTTATAACAGTAGCTCTAGACCACCTCCTATAGTCTGGCTGTATAATCTTGACCATCCGCTATAACAGTAGTCTAGACCACCTCCTATAGTCTTGGCTGTATAATCTGGACCATCCGCTATAACAGTAATCTAGACCACCTCCTATAGTCTGGCTGTATAATCTGGACCATCCGCCTATAACAGTAATCTAGACCACCTCCTATAGTCTGGCTGTATAATCTGGACCATCCGCTATAACAGTAATCTAGACCACCTCCTATAGTCTGGCTGTATAATCTGGACCATCCGTTATAACAGTAATCTAGACCACCTCCTATAGTCTGGCTGTATAATCTGGACCATCCGCTATAACAGTAATCTAGACGACCTCCTATAGTCTGGCTGTATAATCTGGACCATCCGCTATAACAGTAATCTAGACCACCTCCTATAGTCTGGCTGTATAATCTGGACTATCCGTTATAAAAGTAGTCTAGACCACCTCCTATAGCCTAGCTGTATAATCTGGACCATCCGTTATAACAGTAGTCTAGACCACCTCCTATAGTCTGGCTGTATAATCTGGACCATCCGCTATAACAGTAGTCTAGACCACCTCCTATAGTCTGGCTGTATAATCTGGACCATGCGCTATAACAGTAATCTAGACCACCTCCTATAGTCTGGCTGTATAATCTGGACCATCCGTTATAACAGTAGTCTAGACCACCTCCTATAGTCTGGCTGTATAATCTGGACCATCCGCTATAACAGTAGTCTAGACCACCTCCTATAGTCTGGCTGTATAATCTGGACCATCCGCTATAACAGTAATCTAGACCACCTCCTATAGTCTGGCTGTATAATCTGGACCATCCGCTATAACAGTAATCTAGACGACCCTCCTATAGTCTGGCTGTATAATCTGGACAATCCGCTATAACAGTAATCTAGACCACCTCCTATAGTCTGGCTGTATAATCTGGACCATCCGCTATAACAGCAATCTAGACCACCTCCTATAGTCTGGCTGTATAATCTGGACCATCCGCTATAACAGTAATCTAGACCGACCTCCTATAGTCTGGCTGTATAATCTGGACCATCCGCTATAACAGTAATCTAGACCACCTCCTATAGTCTGGCTGTATAATCTGGACCATCCGTTATAAGACAGTAGTCTAGACCACCTCCTATAGCCTGGCTGTATATCTGGACCATCCGTCTATAACAGTAGTCTAGACCACCTCCTATAGTCTGGCTGTATAATCTTGACCATCCGCTATAACAGTAAGTCTAGACCACCTCCTATAGTCTGGCTGTATAATCTGGACCATCCGTCTATAACAGTAGTCTAGACCACCTCCTATAGTCTGGCTGTATAATCTGGACCATCCGCTATAACAGTAGTCTAGACACCTCCTATAGTCTGGCTGTATAATCTGGTACCATCCGCTATAACAGTAGTCTAGACCACCTCCTATAGTCTGGCTGTTAATCTTGGACCAATCACCGTTATAAACAGTAGTCTAGACCAAATCCTATAGTCTGGCTGTATAATCTGGACCATCCGTTATAACAGTAGTTTAGACCACCTCCTATAGTCTGGCTGTATAATCTTGACCATCCGCTAGTAACAGTAGTCTAGACCACCTCCTA